>NW_022639467.1:2395196-2400163 GCF_010583005.1 Odontomachus brunneus | reverse complement strand
GAGAGAGAGAGAGAGAGAGAGAGAGAGAGAGAGAGAGAGAGAGAAAGAGCTGCTGGGACCTCGTACCTGGAGTTCAGGTAGATACCTTGAATTCTCGCGCGGTTAGAATTCCCGGTCGAAAGTAATTCGGTGTGAGTATCGCTTGATGCGAAGAACAGAGGAAGAAGAAGAAAGGATTGCAACTCGAAGCGAAGAATAAAGCAGAGAGGGATACGATGAACTCTCGAGACGAATCCAAGGACACCGAAGAAACACCGGCTCGTTCCATCGATTCGTGTGGAAAAGACCTAAAATGCAAAAAATCTCGAGACGAGAGGCAGATAGATAATTGCATTTATTATCACACTCTAGGGCTTAGCTCTCTATACTGAGGGAAAAATATTAAAGAAATAAAAAAATATTTATTTGATGGATGTTATATAGTAACACATATTTACTTATAGAGTTGGCTATCGAGGTAAATTAGCAAAGCCGATTATTTCTACTATTTTCTAACAAGTTATAAAATTAAGCAAGCAAAATTTTTTAATATGTCCAAGATGATATCTAAATAAGAAAAATTACAGCTAATCAAGCCACATTGTGGTTCTCAGGTGCGATTGTCAATTAGAATTATACGGAAAGATTTCGTTATTGGATACAAGTCAGACGCACGCGCCGAATTATTTTTCGGTCTCTACAAACATATGCAAGAACCTACTTTTCTTGTACCAACAATCTTTCTATTCCTAAGTACGAAGATACGTTAGATACGCGTTTTCCCCATTCCTCAACGAAACACATTAACTGACTTTGTTAATTGATTTCAATCTGTGTTACGAAAAATACTCCTATGTCTAAGATGGTTTTGAAATCCCTGCTTGTTTGATTCCGATATCTGTTAAAGAACAATAGAAATAATCGACATCGTCAACTTTTACTCTGATATTAGATTAAAGAGAGAGAAATTAAATGATATAGGCGTTATGTGGGTTGGAGATATAGATTGATAGATAAATGCTTGAAAAAGAAGCAGAGAGAAAGCCCATTTACCGTGCTGAATGTTCGTGGCAATTATACGCGTCAGAGCATTGTATGCAGTGTCATCGAGACGCCGGGAATGTGCGCAAGGTCGATCTTAATCTTCCGATGCAAGTATCCGTTTGATATGAACAAGATTCTCCGAATGAAATTCCTCTAATAGAAATCACACGAGTGATTAACGATGTCGGACGAGGGAATTCGCGCGTGTCATCGTCACGAGAATGCAACGCGATTCAATCGGTTACGTGAAAAAAGTGGCAAAAGAAAAAAATACACACGATTGCTTAAGGCTAAGAGATTTATGGAAATACTGCGGTCGCGGGGAACTTTCACCGATGTCGACGATTTCTCGAATTAACGGGCGCAAATCAATTTACGGGCGATGGAATATCCGTCAGACTCGCGGAAATTATTAGTCATCGCACTTAGATCACCCGACGAAAGTGTTTCTCGGAACGTTCGTGGATCGTTCAGGGTCGAAGGAGTCAATTGCAGGCTCGAGTCGACGAGGGAGCTCCGCGATGAGGGAGTTGGAGCGCGATCCGCGAGAAGAGAGCGCCAGTCCCGCCTGGGATCGTACAGAAAAACGGTTAAGTGATCCCTCTCGCCGAGGAAACTCGACTCGTTGGGCGAGTCCCCGTAAATCAGTATCCGTTCGGGATGAAATTAGTGTCAGCTAAAAGATAGTATGATGCGCCTCGGTACGTGAAGTCGCTCGCGAACCGAGGCGAGCGCGAGGTAGAATTAAGCAGCGCGCGTTTCAAAGAAGACGACGATTTATGGTTTCCCCTCTCTTCTCGCGAGCGAGCGGGAGACGATGGCGTTTACATTACCGGCGCAATTTGCCTCCCGTCTTATCATTCGTATTTGATTGAGCCGACCATGGCGGAAGAATGTACTGAAAAACAGAAACCAGTATGCAAAGCTAGTTCAGCTTGGAGGCTGACTTGCGGAAGTGTTGCTCGCGCCTGGATAAAACAACGAAACCGAGATGCGAGGATGTCGATTGGTCTATAATTTGTAATATTGAACATATCAACGCTGGCAATAATTTCATTTCAAAAAGGCAAAAAAGACCAATTAAAATGGATGTAGCATCGAAGTCAATATTGTTATCACTAAAATATCGCTGTAGTATCTCAGCAAATTCAATTTTCTTGCATGGAAATACAATGTAGTAATTTTCTCAATCGCGGAGAGAGCAGCATATTAATACTATTGAAACGTTCGCTTAACTCTACAATCCTAAACATAGGAAAAATATAAAAAAATTTATCCAAATCAACTTTCTAAACCGTTCTTAAAAACATGTGTTTTGTTCTTTCATTATAATTGTTTTTAACTTCATTGAATTGCGAAAATTTTAGTAGATTTATATTCTTCGATGTGTTTTCTAAATCGATTTAAAAAAGCATTGAATTTTTATTGTTTCTCCGGAAGTTATGAGTAAGTGAAAATTTATCCATATGTTTAGGGTAACTTTTTGATGCTTACAGTTTAATGTTGGTGTAATAGTTTTGTTCTACGTGGGTGATTGTGGAAAAAGTCTTATCACAACAGCATCATGTTTATGCGTTACATGAACGTTGAATGGTAACCTTATAAGTGTTTAGGTTAAGTGGATTTACCACTTGGGTCGAAATCATGTTCTGAGATTAAAAGGAACATCTAATCTCCACCGTCGGACGTTGTGTAGCAGTTGGGAGGAGCGATCTCTCTTCACGCGCGTCCCGTTCGATCGGATTCTTCCTGAGAGAAACGAGGAAAATCTTGAACCCACTGAAGGCTAAGGTGATACACGGTGCTTCGCCATCGAGATAAGTCCGCGGAAACCTCGTCGTTGGGCACACCAGACTCGGTACGGAACGAAGCGGAGAGCCGGCAGCGAAGCCAAGATAGCGGACGCGCGTGGAAGATCAAGAGTCGCGTTCTTTCGATCGGCCGGGCGATAACGTTAAGGCTCTTGCACAAATTTCCGGTATTTGCCAAGGGAGTGGGAGCACGAGCGGCTGCTTACGGGTTGTCCGATTATCGTGCGAAGGGATCGCGTACGAAAGACCTCATGCGAAGAATACGGGATGAACTACTTCAGGCAGGAGAGCCTGAACTACTTCAGGCAGGAGACCAGAGCTTCCGATATTGCATGGTGAAAAAGGCTGTAGGAAGTGCATATCAGCCAATATTGCGTGAAAAAGAACGTAGGAAGTGTGTGTCAATCGATACACAGTAATGTATATTTACTTTATATTTAAAAGATCCCTTCATCCTCCCTATATATATTTATAATCTTACATGTAAGGAGAAATCTATGAAAAATCGATTTGATCTTTTTATATGGAAAGATTGGCATCCAATTAATTAAGCGATTCGTCAATGAGAAGCGACACGCAATAGAGATTCAATGCAATCCTGTATAACACGTGCTTTTGCCATCACGCGCTTACGTTGCCCGAAGTGTTTACAAGCGAATCCACTTTCGACGTCGATGTGTAACTCCACTATCAGAGGCGCGCGATGCATCGTGTAGGCGAAGTATTATGTAAACGTTGATGCAGCTTGTAACGAAACAACGTGCTACAATGACGCAGTTGGCTCAGTGAAAAGCGTCAAAAAGCTACAGCAGTAGATGAACAGATTGTCCAATATATACTTATGCCAGTTTTTGGTTACTATACACGCAGAGAGAAAAAAAAATATTTAAAAATTTATTTAGGGGATGTAAAGTTTATTCACAGAAAGAAACTTTAGTCCACAGAAATAAACTTTATTTATTTCACAGAAATAAATAATTTTTCTCTCTTTATAGATACGTTTTATAAATAAATTTTTATCTCAAAATAATTGGTATCTTTTATATAAATGAAATAATTTTGTGCACTGAGAAAAACATATTTGAAAATTTATTTGCGGGGTGCAAATTTTATCATAGAAATAAATTTTATTACGTAGAAATGACAGAAAAATAACAAAGTTTATACTTTATATTTTACAAAAATGATCTTTATATTATAGCAAATAAATTTTCAAGTATTTTTTCTCAATGCCTGACATTATTTTATTTGTATCAAAGGTACTAATCACCTTGAAGTATCACGATTATCTCGTGAATTTATCAATATCCTTCTTCTGATATTAATTTTATATGAAGATAATGGAATTTACAATTTGATACATAAATTACATATGAACGTGGCGGAAGATATATGTAGGAAAAATCTAATCTCACTCGTTTCTAGTGGCAAGAAAATTATCTACAAAGATTTCTCGATGTGTATATTCATTTTATCATAATGTAAGAAAGGGTGCAATTCTCTCTCGTCGGATTTGTTGGGCTAAGTTTCTAATTTGAACGGCTAGTACGATATTGTGTTGCGAAGTTGCTCCGCTTCGAGGAGATTAACGGAGCTCTCGCGCTCGCCCAATTTTCCGTAGAGCCAGGCATTTGAATGCGTCCCAGACGGCGCAACTTTCTAAGTTTCTAGTTTCGCGCCGAGTGAAAATGCTGAGCCGGGCGCCGCGGAAGTGTCGTACTTCGTGGACTTCCGGTAAGGAAATCGCGCGTGAATTGTCGATTACGCAAACGCGCGAATTCGCGAGAATTCACAGAAAACCGATTAGAGACGATTAACGTCAGGTGATGCTACAACGAGGTACGATTACGCACGACTTCCAGGTAAGCCGGGATGTTAAAAAGTGCACCTGCGAGCGAGACACCGTGGCGGTTTGAATTGCATCGCGTAGACGTGCCGTGAAAGATACTACGTCGAGTTCGCGGATCTCGTAAGAGCTAAGAATGGCTGTGTCGAGTGGAGAAAGTGTTCTTGCCGAGGAACAAAGAGGAAGAGAGACAGAAAGAGGCAGAGAGAGAGAGAGGCAGAGAGAGAGAGAGAGAGAGAGAGAGGCAGAGAGAGAGAGAGAGAGAGAGAGAGAGAGAGAGAGAGAGA
>NW_022639467.1:2386685-2394236 GCF_010583005.1 Odontomachus brunneus | reverse complement strand
GAGAGAGAGAGAGAGAGAGAGAGAGAGAGAGAGATCGGTAGGGCCCGACGAATTATGCATAATCGAAATTACTATCATTTTCCTTCCTTTTACCGTCCGGCTTTCTGCTGTTGTTGTTGGCATCAGCGTCTACAGCTGTTCAGTTTTATTTCCGATCGTAAACGCCGCTTGAAATACTACCGTACGAGCTTCAATAAAACGAAAGTTACTCGCGCATCCAAGTATTTTATCTTTCACTAGGGACACGAATCTATTGGTGTTATATTAACCTGAGCTATGCTACAGCAGCAACATTCTTTTAGAACGGAAGTTGACACGAAAGCAAATGCTGTGACAAAAATGTAAAATACGCCTAAATATATTACAATTAACAGATGAAAATTGAGTAAAATAAAAGTAAGCAATAATAAGATAAAATAAACAATGCAAGAATAGAAAATGTTTAATTAAAAAAAATTAACAAAAATGGGAGAGGCAGAGGTAAGGGGAAAAGAATCGGAATTATAGGATCCGCTCTGATATAGCAGGGGAATTCTGCGTATTGCAAATTGGTTTACGCTCATTTTATTGAATGAAGTTGCAACACTAGAAGTTTTCGGAATTGAAAGCCACTGCTGACACGTGCAGTGGATCAACGATCGGATTTTGTATCTTATAGTAGCCAAGAGAGCCATTATTGTCTCGTGATTGTAGCGCATATTATCAAAGGAGCTCGCTTCGATATTTTCACGAGCTAGGCAACGGAATTAACGGGGGCGGCATAATCGCGAAGAGAAAAATGGAGCGAGTTATAATAGAGAGAAGGCAATTAGGGTCACAGTTCACGAGGTTACGAAGAGCGCTCGCGCTCGCTGCTGCGCACCGTTACGTGAACATGCATCTTGCTTGCTTAGTCGTTACAACACAGATGGAATAACGCGCAGCTAAGGAATATTTTCACCGACAAATATCGAGAATAAAACCGTTCGCTCACGTACAGATGAAAAGTTTCCCCCTACAAAATCAATCGCGATCGCTTTGGATCGGATCAGCTGAGAATTCATTCCTCGATGTTTTGAGTACACACCTGGACGTGCATTCTTGTCAGATATTTAACGTTCACTAAAGCAAGGTCTACAAGTGTCCCTCATTGACTTTCATGAGCCTTGGATATATATCGCAAGGGAAACCAAAAATAAGCAGTCGTAAATGTGCCGCAAGTCTACGCGAGGCAGCGGCGAAACTGAAAGAAGGATTTCATAACAAATACCAAAATTTGATAGTTGCTACTAAATTATTCTGTCAAATAATGTGAGCTAAACATACATAAAGTGATAATTAGGAAATAATTTAGTTATATAAAGTAAATGAATATGGTTCTCGGAACTACGATTTAGTTGTTTGAACTATACATTTAGGTTATCAATCTAAATACTGGAAGTTAATAGCAAATATTGGCAGCAGAAATGAGATATTTGGTAACTATTACTAAAGCTTATGCCCGAAATGAAAATTATTTTAAGCAATTTTTTATTTCATTCATAAAATATTATCGTATTTTTAGACTTATTTTGAAAATATAAGTAACACATATGAAATGAAGAAACGAGGCAAGTTACTGCAGAGTATTGTATTATCTGTTTCTTGATTAAAATTCTATAGTAATTTTTACTATAACATTCTTTCCGTGTGCAAAGATTTCGGAAATCATCAAAACCATAATGTAAACCATAATGTATTGAACCGTAGAAGAATCTAAAGGCATAATTACATTAAATTGTGTAAGCCATTTTTTCATATATTTCATAGTTTTAAATAGGATATATAGAATTTACTTCAAGAGGTTATATGTCTCAACCTTTGGACATGCCAGAAAGTGTAAAAAAAAATGAGAAAGTGTAAAAGTGTGGCCTTTCCAATATATACCCAAGACCCGTTAAAATCGACGAGGGACATTTTTTCGACCTTGCCTCATAAGTGGAATCAATCGATTTCTGTTTGCTTAACACTAGAATTGCGCTTAAGGCCAACTTGACATAAGAAAGAAACGCTCGCTTTTAACGTTAAACGCACGCACGCAGAAGACGAACTTCCGTTACACGATGTACGATATTTATGGAGACGTGAAAAAAAATCGTTTTAAAATTTCTCTCCCCTTTGTGAAAAAGAGTTTCCGCGTGGAATTACTTCTTGCCAGCACACTGTATCCCGATCGTTGAACTTGAGCTTCCTGCAAATCGCGTCAAGTAAAAAGATGGCTTTTGCACGCTCGACCGGCGCTCGGTGGTTGTCGACGCGCGTCAGTCAAACGGGGCGGCCTTGCTCGTTTTGTGGAACAAAGTGAACGTAATAATACGCCGTTGAGACACGTGACCGACGTGGAGCCTTTCCGCCCAGACGACTCGCGCATCTGGAACGTTCTTTACGGAGGGTGACGTGTCGAGAATCGCGGCAGGAAGAATCGCGGCAAGAAGAAGTAGAAAAGCTCCTTGCGCGATCATTCGGTCACTTCGCCTAGTCATGAAGGAGCGCGCCGTTTTGAGCTCGCCGTGTTGAGCCTGTGCGAACTCACTTCGCTCGGATGCGCCTGCAGTCTCAAGGCCGCACGTGTAAGCTGAGCGTAAAAATTCTCCGACCAGTAGAAAGTATACGATTAGTCATCAACGATCGCGCCCGCCCGGTCGCGCGCGGCTACTTCAACCTGTTTTTACTCGAAATTACTTTTATTCGCGAGTTTCCCACATCGATGTATCATGATCGTCCGCAACAAAGAATACGAGATACCGCTAGAGGTTCGCAAACTTTTCGATCAAACTGCACAAACAGGTCTCCAAAGTATATAAATTATTAAATTAAGAGAATATGAGCTACTTAAATCAGAACTTCTCCTTGATGTACGCAACTTCTACGTCGAACTGATTCCAAAATGTTTCAATTATCAATATTAATCAATTCCTATTCTGTCTTAATGACTGCCTTAATTATGCATTTTTTAATTCATTTTTAAAGTTGCGAAAAAAGTTGCGAAAGAAGTTGCGAAAAAATCGCTCTTAATGTGGAGAAGTTCGGATTTGACATTTGGCAGTATTTTTTGCAACTTTAAGAATGAATAAAAAATGCGCAATTGACTAATTGAGATGAGATACGGATTAATTGATATTAATAATCGAGATGCAAGATTGATTGATTACCGCGTGCGTTAGTCTGAAGAAGTACTCGGGGTGTAAGTTTGACACTCTGTTAAATATTATTATCCTTCCATAGAATTTAACATTCTACGCATCAACATTCGCTCGTTCGGCTCTTCAGATTTGGCCTTCGTTCTCTTCAGATTTCCGATGTTCGAATCTCTCAAGACAACTGTTGCGGTTGATTACTGTAGAGACAGATGATAGAAGCAACCTTCGTCTACGTTTTCATACCAGGCGAGATCCTGCAAATCATACTCATACATTTTCCTCCGCAAAAACCGAAATACACGAACATGCTGCGAACGCGCTGCAACGAAAAAACGCCGCGTTGCGCTCGGCCCGACGAAGGGGGGCACCGCGTCTTCGCGTTCCTCCCTCTGCATTATTTCTCGAATGATTTCACGTTCGACATAGCATCGACGGTCCCGTCATTCCACGAGGGATCGCGCGTTTAAAACAGCTCTCGCGTTTACCGAAGCGTACGCCCCGCGGAAAAAGTTACGAGGAATCTCGACGACGTACGTCCGTACGTCGGGGACCGTACGGGAATGGTATTCTCGACAGACACATGAGCGCGCGGAAGATCGATGTGGATATATCTATGCTTTTATTTCCCGAGGGGGTCTCGAAGGGGACGCGTCAGTGCCGATGCATTATACACGCGTTGAATTTCCGAGCATTGCCTTCCGCTAAAGCGAGCACCTCAGCGATCTACTATACACGTTAGGCATATAATAGCTACCATACTCTCGTACCGGTCGAACTAGTTTCATGCTTGGTTCTCCCGCGGCCTTGAGGGGCACACGGTGTGTGCGGCGTGTATGTGTTTGTGTGCGTTTGTGTGCACCACGGTGCTGCGCCGAGGTGGTTGTCGAGAAAGCATTTATGGCCTGCCTCACCCGAGGTGGACCGCGAGGTGGATTCGCGATACCGCGCCTCACGTCGGCCTTCCGCAATTTTAGTCATTATAACCGTACCCTCGCGTTGTTCTTGGATAGATAAAGTGGCTCTGTGCTCGGAAACGTAGATGAAGGGCTATCTTCGCGATTTACAAAACGGCCGACGGAGATGCGCATTCGTGCGAACACCTCACGATCACTTTTCATCCGCTCGAAGTTTACGCGCGAATATCAGCTTCGCTCAAACGCACATTGAGAGAAGTTATTCGATAAAAAATTTACGGATATTTCCGATCAAAATACCGATGAATTTTTATATCCGACCAGGATATCTGATTAAATTGAATCGAACACTTCCGGTCATAATGGCACTTCATCAGATAAAGTGATCAAAAAATTATGAATCGATGTTTCTCATTAGATGTTTATTATGACTCCAATGCAACGTTATTATCATGTACATTCAGAAAATCGTACTTCTCGGCGGCCAATTTTATTCGGATCACAAAACTCTCTTCGTCAGGAGGGTTTTTCGAAGTTGTTTTGTGAGGGAAGAATCTTAGTCGGACGGAATCGATGTCTCGAAGAGCTAAAAGAGACAAACAAATACAATGCGATCATATCAGCGGGAAACAAGCGCTTCGCGACTGACCGGTTGCAACGAGGAGAATCAATGTATAGTACAAAGGAATCAGCCGTACGACTCTTTTGTCGAGCGACGACAATGCAAAACGACACGCCTTAACCTGGTATGCCAAGGTGGTTCCACGCAACAAAACAGAATTGTTCGCCGTGTGTGCGTGTGAGGAGGGGAGGGAGAGACATCGGCGGAAAGAAGCGCGCGGACGAGTCGGAGCGGAATGAGCGCGACAGCTAGGACCTCTGGCCCGCGGTAATTATCCGGTGCTGTTTCATTACGATCTTAATTGGTGTGCCACGCCGCGTTCGGCGGAATTAGTCGGCTTCGAGACAATGCGCGAAACCGGAACGCGGCGGGTCCCGACAACGAATATAATTGAGTGTTTCGCAATCGTGACGCTTTCACGACCACGCGCGACTGTGCGCGCGCGTGCACACTCGCGCACCTTCTACTCGCATTATCGCCTACGCGGTGAAAATATGTTATCAACGGCCGTTGCAAAATGTAATGACGGCGTTACGGCTCACTGAGGCGTGGAGGACATCTCTCTGTGTCTCTCTTTCTCTTCCTCCGTCGCAGAAACGTTCAATGGCCCATCATCGTGATGGCGACGTTTATCTGGCGACGAGAAGAGAGTCGAAGGCGGAATATTTCTCTTTCTCTCTCTCCTTCTTCTCTCTCTCTCTCTCTCTCTCTCTCTCTCCCTCTTGCTATCTTCGTTGAACGAGGACGAGCTGCCTGATATCTCGATCGTTGGTTGTAAAATACGCTTTATGAATACTAAAATATATTACTTACACGATAGTACTCGGGATCGTGCGCGAATTGTCAATATTATTTCGTGACTGCTTCAAGGTAAAAGGATATTCGTTCCTTTCCATTCTTTTTAATAAAGTTGTTATAATCATATGTAAATACTAGAATTACAATAAAAATTAGAATTCTTTTATATATAAAAATTAGAATTCTTAAGAAGATTCTTTTGAAAGGGAAAACTGGAAGGGAAATATTGCAATACTCCCAAAAGAGACTCTAATTGCAACATAATATTTCCTGTAATGTCATTTTAAGCGAATACTCTTATCGAAAGTTGTTCTTTGTGAGAACGTAGAATGAATTGAAATGAACACAAAGGTCCTGTACCGTGTTGCGATATTCGCAATAATAGTCGATATTATAGAAAATTGGTGAATATGAAGTGCGATATGGTAAATGAACTGTAATAGTGAGCTGTAGTGTGCTTGTTAGATCAAATTGAACAAAAAAGTTCTTTATTATTTTGCAAAAAAAACGTAGATTTTTAGTTAATGAAAGAAAATTGTACATAATTGTGCGCGATAAGGCACAAATTTTTTTTAATTAATATTTAAAAACCTATGTAGTTATTAGCAAAACAGTAGAGAACTTTTTGTTCAGTTTGTATAAGTATATAACGGCAAACGGCGCTTGGAAAAATAGTAAAATTGGAAAAAATTTATATAAAAGAAGAAACTATAATATTCTCTCCGTGTAAGAATATTGTGCTTGCAATATTTTCTTTTTGACCGCAAAAGAATCCTCTTATATATAAGAGGATTATACCTTTTTGGGTGTAACACATTTCAATATCAGAAAGGTCGTCTCGCTTATAATATACGGGCAATTTTGTGCTAATTCATACAGTCGTAACAGTTATCGTAACTGTTGCTGTATTCATGGAACATCCGTTCTCTTCGATTTTCATTCCTGGATGTTAATTTGTGCTCACGTAAGCAACACACACGCACACACCGACGCGATAAGTATCGAACGTGTTAATAATCACGAGGGCATTAATTATTAATGAATCGCGGATGGATAGCGCGTGTGTTTTATGGGCGAATGTCCGCCGTGCGGTGCACGCTGTGGAATATTTCTCAATTTCGCGTCGATGCTGTATCATTAGAGACCATTAGGACGTGAGCGAGCCTACAACGTCGCGCCACACTCTCTATCTAAGCTTGCAAACCTTCGATACGATTTGCCGGCTAGACCGGGCCGGCAGAAAAACTGTAGTGCATAAAATTACGCGTAACGGACAGGGCAGGCGAGGCTAATCGTCGTAATTCATTCCGACGTGTTTCCGATCGCTCCGCTCTCCTCGTCGAGAAGGTGGAGGCGGAGGAGATGTCGATGACTCCCCCGTCGGAATGGCGAACAAAAGATGGGCACGTCGTTAACCGCGCGCGATCGGTGAAAACTCTCAACGAGCGGAGAGAGTGTCGACCTGAATATAATGAGTTCGACGAGCTCGAAACGCATTATCGACGCGCGCTCACATTATCGAGGTCGCGAACGCGCGCCACCGCCGATTAGCGCGAATAGACATCTAGGAAAGTGATTTGTTGCTCTCTTCGTTCGGCTGACAGCTCGTTATTACGGAAGACTTTTAAGAGAGCAATGTGTTAACGTCCACTTAGCAGTAAAACGGAATTTCACGAACCTAAAGTGGTTATATGGAGAAAAAAGATTTTACTGCTGCACCTAATCATGGTTTGCCGAAAATGTTGCTGTAACTAAAAATTTGTTGCTATGACTAAAACCTTCGCTACTGTTGCTACTGTTGCAAGTGTCGTTTTGTGGGTATATTCGCAAAATTTTTAGCATGCATTTCCTCCCTTCTGACGTCACTAGAAAGAGATGGACAATGCGAGTTTTAAATTTAACTCTAAAAAAATTTTTTACTGTGCAGCCCTAAATCCAGGTCGCTTCATAAATGTATGGAACGAGAGAGGGGAGACCACTGAAAATTATATATATATATATATATATATATATATATATATATATATATATATATATATATATATATAAAAATATTTTA
>NW_022639467.1:2376749-2386189 GCF_010583005.1 Odontomachus brunneus | reverse complement strand
ATATATATATATATATATATATATATATATATATATATATATATATATATATATAAGTATATAACAATATTTTATTTACAACATACGGAAAATAATTAAACGATAATAAAAGCCTGTATACGTTAAAAATAAAAATTGTTCTTATCCTTATTTAAAATGAAGAAAAAGATGAAGCAACGCTGCTGTGTTTACAGAGCTATGAGTTTTCTTGAAGACGTCTCCATTTTGTTAGGAAGATCTTTGAAATTCTCTAAACCGGGATAAACCGGCACGGTCGAATCCGGGAAAAATCGGCGTGCCAGATAATATTTGATAAAATCCGGAACATACAGTCGGGATAACCGAGACGTCTGGTCATCTTACGAGCCGCTCTCAACGTCAGAGAGTTCCGTCGAGAGATTTGTTGGGGTTTAACGAGCTGCGTCGACCGGGGCCACATCTAAAATGTTCAGCAGAAGTTTCCGAAGCACTCCGACGATGCATGGATTTATTTTCGACGACTCTTGCGGGCGAGCTTCCTCGGCATGTATCGTATCAGTAGCGCGTAGAAACGCGCGGACATGTACGCAGCGCTTTCTCACCGAAAGTCGCGCGATTCGCGAGATACTAAATTCCGCCGAAAGCGCGTCCCACAAACGCGTGGATTTATTTCCCGGGTTTCCCGCCGAGTTTTCCTGACGTGTCGTCGCGGCCGCGTTACATCTCGCGCGTGGGAACGCGCAATTTAAACGTCGACGTTTGCTGATGCGCATTATTAATCGTCGCGAGAAATGGCTTCGCGAGTACTTCGGGAGAGTTTTCAAACGTCTCTTACCTAAGATTGCGCCTTAATTGCGAGAGCACAGATGGAGAGAAGAATGAAGAGACGATACGCGGACCAGAGGTACTGTTAAATTCTCACCCTCTATTAGTAATGAGCCATTAATATTAATTAAGTAGCGTAATCTCTCTTAACTCAGCCTACCTAGGAAGCTCCTCGTTGAGAGGATATCGAGTCTTTGTTTCGGCGCACACGCCTAAATAGCTGTTTCTGCGAAATTTTGCGCGTTATAATTAAAAGGATAACTATCACGACGCTTTGTTTTTCGATCGAGATCGAGGGATGAAGTAGATCGCATTGTAATTGCGATCGTGACTACGCGAGCGAACTTGAAGCTTACTTCTTCTTTGTCATGGACGAAGATGTAATTTTAACAGCGCTGTCGCGACGGGGATTCCGTCTCTGCTTGTCGATTTCTGACCCGGTTGAATTAATCGAGGACCACTCGTTTGCTTCCCAGGACGTGATGAGCGAGTACGAACGAATCAAGCGTTCGTGCTTGAAACGAGGCGAGCTCTGGGAGGATCCAGAATTTCCGGCGACGCAGGCGTCGGTCTTTTATCATCAGACACCTCCGTTCCAGTTCCAATGGAAAAGGCCGAAGGTAAAGTGACCATTTCTTTTTTTAATGCGCTCGTTGTGCGCGACGCTTTAAATTCTCCTGACGGACCAGGTGATACACACATACGCGACGCATTAGTTAAGCTGGATTATTAAGATTTAGATAATGCAGCCGGTTTAGAGGATTATCAATTTCGATACATTTTTTCTATGCAGTTAATTGATACGTATGCGGGGAGAGTTTTGCGGTGAAAGTTACTGCAAAGTTTCGTAACCGAGTAATAGAACGACATTCTGTAATAATTGGCTAATCCTTTCCTTTTATATGTGTTGCCACTTATATTTAATTTAAAGTGAATTATTTTGCTGTTGAGAAATCTGTTATGTTTTTAACAAAATTTACTGTTCCTTAGCAATATACACCTTATTGACGGTTAAATCGGTCGCACTACTGGAAACACAATAAAATTGAAGAGAATTTATATGAAAAAAACTGTGATATATTCTCTCCATGTATCATAAATTATTTGAGGAATCGTAGTGAAGGCTCCGTACTTCTTTAAAGAATTTAATAAAATGCCAGAAAGAGATATTTGTGACAGTGGCGATGATTAACATTTAGCATAGTAGGCAAGCCTGTTGAGTTGACATAAATTTATTCTTTATCTCTTATTGCTGGTGATCTTCACAGGAATTGCCGAAGTATGTAAAGTAAATAATTAAACACGTAATAATCTTGTTGGAGATGTGTATATATGACATATGACGTGTCTCTCTCATTTGTACTTTTTTTTTGCTCGTTTCGTTACTCAGTTCGCAGAAATTAATTTAGATAAGCAACTTTATGATCCGGAGACAGTCTTTGTTAAAAGTAGCTTATTATGATACCTTCTTTCTTTTTCTTTGACGAGAACAAGACAGTTAAAAGTTGGCTCACTGTTTCATCGTCTGTTTGATAAGCGATCCGGTTGTTCCTCCGGGAACAGTCTGGAACTAAACTGGCTTGCTCGGTTCGCTCCAGTTCGTAAGGAACGGAAAGAGACGC
Organism: Odontomachus brunneus; assembly: GCF_010583005.1. Classification (NCBI taxonomy): domain Eukaryota; kingdom Metazoa; phylum Arthropoda; class Insecta; order Hymenoptera; family Formicidae; genus Odontomachus; species Odontomachus brunneus. The sequence goes on along the minus strand of NW_022639467.1, from coordinate 2,383,763 downwards.
GTCATACGTGGAGGGTTTAGGAACCGTAACGAAAACAGTTCGCAACCTTGACACGCGGCTTCTCTCTGTCTCCTGTGTGCTTATAATTTGTGGAACAACGCGTTTTCTGGTTGGGACTTAACGGAACCGCTCATCAAGCGTCGAACCACGGCTTTCTGCCGTCCCCGACTAATTATTTTACTTATACTTGTGTTTTTGCACACTTAACGATTATTTTCGCATCGCTTCACAAATCACTCGAGGTATACCCCGACTTCTACAACGTCTAATCTTCTCGTAATTATCCGGAGAATCACTACTTTAATCTAAATTATCTTTTTTATATATTTTAGATACTACTTATATGTTAGGAACTGAAATGTGCTGTTAAAAAATTTTCTGTATTTCTGCGAAATTTACTATGTCCCTTGGCAAGATAGACCTAGATTTTGATTGATTGATTTTGATTTTACGATTGACTAATTTATCAATTCGTCGGATCGACGGTCCCCTCGGCCTGTTACTCCTCTCGGATGGAACGGGATCTTTCCAGGATCCAGTGTGCAGTCGCGGTTTTAGAATATCGCGGCGGGAATCGGCCGACCGGGATCAACGATCGTGCGGCGTCGTGATTACGCAACCTGCACGATGAGACGAGAAACGAGCGGGTGAGCGAGTGAGCGAGCGAGTAAGCGAGCGGCAGGTGAAGCCGACGACGCGTAACCGAGGTCTTTTCTGCTTACCGAACGAGATTGCGTGGCGCACGCCGCCACGTACAATATTCGCAATAAAAGTCATTGACAGCCGTGCATATGCACATATTCCTAAGACAAGGTCGGCGATCGCGTGGAGCGCCTCGCGTGTATTGTCGCGCTTTTAACACCGTCACCGACGATCGCTCTCTCAGCGCGCCTTGCTGATCCGAGTCACGATCGCGCGCGTCAACCGGAAATACGCGCCGAAAGAGGCTGGTATTATCGCGGGATGCACAATGCGTAGAACAGTTATTTAATACGGCGGCGTACCGATTATTGCGACACGACGCGGCACTTCGCGGCCGTTAATGCCTGGCATTTTTTCACTTGGCACAAGGTAACGCAGTCACCTGTGAGGAGGTGGGAACCGCCATTTTATCGAATAATTATTTCCCCCGCCGCGCCCATTGTAATTGCGTTTCAGCAGAAGTGAGCGGGAGATGTGTGTTTCGCAAAACCTTCACTACTGCATATTAAATTAATTATTAGTCGATTATTGGGAATTAAACGAAAATCACGGCGAAGAGTTGCGACTCGATGTCTCATCAGTTGCGAGGAAATTGCAAATTGAGGATTGCGCGAATCGGTTAATTGCCATTTCGTAAACGAGGAATCAGACAAAGAAGAATCCACGCGGCTGAAGCCCGGAAACCCCGGAAACTCTAATATACACATAATGTTATTATCATTAACATTACAGTAGAATTGAATAAAAAAATTATTTTCTTGACCGTGATTTATAGTAATTATTTATTTATGTATTTATAATTGAAAATATCAAATATTTTTTCTTAGTGCAAAACAATCGACAAAAAATAGAAACGACATTATTCGAAATGTTTGGAAAAAGTTCTTCCAGAAAAACATGCGAATTAATAAGAGTTTTTTTCTTCACGGAGAAAAATAATTTGCTGGCAAATTTTCTGCTGGTCTAGCAAAATCTTTTCGTTATTATATGGACAGAAAAAAGATTTGCTAAAAGTACTAATCAGTATTTGCTGGATATAATTTGCTGAAACTACAAATTATTTTGCTATAAAAACCATGATGGTTTATATAAGCAGTTGCAGTTTTGCTCCGATAGCAAATAAATTTGCTAAGGATAAATTATTTTGCATCAATAGCAAATTAACGTGATTCTTAGGACAAATACATTCAACAGATTTTTTCTATCCTGGCAACGAAACTACTTTTGCTCTGATAACGAATAATTCATAAAATTAGTTACATCAACTAAATTTTTTTGATATCAGTACGAATATGCAGTGGCAACGACGACTTTGCTAAAAGAGCAAAATTATTTTTCTCCATGTTTACTTTAGTTTTCAAATGAATACAAATTTGTTTCTTTCACCGTCAGCGATTCTATTGAAATTGGCAAAAATGTGCGAAGAAATCCAAGATATTTCTTCTGTTTCAGGAATTGTGCAATCGGCCGATCTTCGTCAGCGATGCACCGGCCCAGTTCGACGTCATTCCCGGGAAAATGGGTGAGTGTCGTTTATTATATATTTGCGGGTGAGATAATTATATCGGAACACACAGCGAGCGAGATACGTGCGCGAGAGCGACGTATTCTAAAAAGGAAACCGAGGTGACCGAGGGCAAAGCGCGCATAAATAAACGCCGCACGAAAGGCATCCAGAAATAATGGAACTGGTCGTTCCGCTTTTGCCTATCCTCTTTGCCCCGGCAGCGCGCGGAATTCTCTCGATAGACGTAATGATACGTTGTGCTCTTGCGCGTGTCTGAAAACCTTGGCTTCTTCCTAACTCCTCCTTACGAGAAGCAGGAAAGGTTACGCGAGTTCACTACGAGTCTCGCGGTGATCGGATATTAAAGCCTCACGCACACATGCTCGTTATCTGGTGTCCGACTGAGAGTCGATTTTGTAATCCTTTAGCCGGATTACTATTTAACAATACTGATCGCACAATGCGAGCTATCGGAGAAACATTAATCTTGCATTATGAAGAATATTTGAATAGAATAGAATAGGATACTGTGATTTATTATGCTCTAGGGTAATATCCTATCAGAGCAACACGCAAGCACAAGAAGATCCCATTAATGCTGTCCCACTTCCTAGGATAGTGACGTGTGAAATTTTCGATCAGGGCATTACATCATGAATATTCATACATCATGACTGTTGATTATTCGAGAAAGCGACAATTCAAGCAAATAATCAACACAAACGGGACAGCATTGATGGAGATTCCTGTACAAGTAATATTAATACCGAGGGACAAACAGTCATCTCGCAGAAGAAAAAAGAAACATAAAAAAATAGAAGATCAGTGATACGAACAAAGTATAAATAGGACGAAAAGAAGAGAAGTTTTCGAATATACAGAATGATAATTATGAAAGAAATCAATGCAAGAAATTGCAATAGGAACATAAAGATGCGAAATGAAAGGGTAAGAGATAAATGGCAATATGATGAGGCATACTGTGAATAACAATTTGCTCCGAGAAACAGATTTTATTTCCAAATTGTGCGACGACATTGTGCACTTGTCGATTATGATTAGGGCGTCATTCGGGCAAGGGAGACAGAAAAAGAGAGAGAGGGAGATCCTAAGTATTCGAAGTTAGCGTACGGCAAACTTCTAATGACGCAATTACCTGACACCGTCTCGAGTGGAGAACCTCATCCGCTATCTTCACGGCCGAAAGAGCGCGAAAGCACACGAACCCTGAAATTACCTCGGTAACCTTTGACGAACGTGAGAGATAACACGTGGTCGCCTCCACGAGCGGCACGGGTCGAAGTTGTTCTTTTTTCGCATCTGAAGAAGGGGGTTGAGATGATATATTACTGTCGCAGTTTCTGTACTTCGTAAACAACGATCCGCAAAATATTCTGTTTGTGTCGCTTCGAAAATATTCGACAAACTTTAACGCGCAGTTCAGAACACGTGATTTAATAGCGTGCGAAAGATGCTTTTTAGGAGGGCGAGGAGATTGTGAGAATTCATTTGTAAGGTGATAAATACAATGAATACGATATTATCACGGAAAGAATATTACAATTCATATATATTTTTTTTCGTATAAATTCTTTTCAGTTTTGGCATAAGTTTCTAGTGATGCAGGAGTAAACCGTCAGTAAGGTCTATCTTTTTGAGAAACAGAGTAAATTTTGCGAGAAACATAGCACATTTTTTAATAACATATTTTAGTTTCTAAAAATGTAATAGTACAAAGTATAACAGCATGTTTCTATAAGTAGCATATAAGAAATGAAGGGATAGATTGGGAGATAAATTATTAAAATTATATTAATTATTAGGAGAAAGATACAAAAAATATTCGGTGAATACTAATAATAATAAAGAGATTTACTTAATTTATTTTTAATTTCTTAGATATCTTTTCTCTCTATGTAATCAATTACTGCGGAATGTCGATTTGCTTCTTAGTTACAAAATTCCACAGTAATTTTTACTGTAAAAAATATCCGCGAAGAAGTGTGTGGAAGAAGTTTTTTTAGAAAAATATGTAAAGTAACTAAGGCGAAAAAAGTTGAAACGTTTTTCTGCGATATTGGTATTAGGACATCGTTGTACAATTTTTTACTTAAAAGAGAATTAAATTATATTATAATGATACAAAAATATCGATATTTCTTTGCTCTGTCTAAATTATATGCGTGCGAACTATAATTGTGGCGGATGATACCAATTAAGACAGTCCTTTGCGCAGCCATGATCTCTCAAACGATCAAATATTATATCACGATTAGCGGTTGACGCAATTAGTATTTGCGATGAAGTAGGCTAATGAGGATGACGTTGGTGGTGTGTAATCGCGGTCGAAAGCGATCGGGTTCCGACAGACGCAATATTTGATAAATGCGTTCGGGATTGCCGCGTGTATTAATTAAATTAGAAAGTCGTGCGCGTTCCGTGTGCCAGATATGTAAACGTCCTGTAATTCATTTGAAAACTTATTCTGCAGCGCTAATTGCGCCAGGTCGTGAAAATAGTAACACTTGCTAAATGTTACGTGTCGTTACTAAACGTCGGAATTATCTTCCTGAACGCGCGCGGGGCGAGATAGTGCGAATAAAACAATATAATGGCTCTTGGCTTGGAGCTCGGTTTGGCTTGGCTCGTTGTATCAACCGCGAGGTCCCCGTGCGAAAGTTTGCGTCCAGACGAAGTGTTTCACTTCAGATCTCCGATCGCTATCGGCGAACGTGAGGACAGGAAATCAAACTAGTTCTCGGCTCGATGGCGACATGCTGGGTTGACGCACCGGGAAATACGCCCGATGGCTGTTTTTTCTTATACAAGGCAATCATCATAACGAAGTTTCACATTCCCGCGAGGAGAAATCTTTCTCTAATCTTTCGTCTCTTTGCGCGCGATCGCGGGGAACGAGCGATCGAGTTGCGCAAATCGCGTCTACCTCTGCCGTCGCGTGCGGCATTGCAATTATGCGCTCTTCTCATTTCAGAATTGCAGCGTGAATGGAACGACCAAACATACGTGGCATGACGTGTAATTTGCTTATTTAAGTGCAGGTGTTTGAATAGCTGAAAAATAAAGGTTTTTCACGAATTTTTTATTTTTTTTAAAGAAACGTATAATGGTATCAATATATAGTTTTGATTTTGCTATTTATTATTGGGCGAAAAACTTGGGCGATGAATTTCAACCTTTTTTAAATAAAACATTTTTTTATACTTGATAATGATAAATAGTGTATTCAAAACTTTACACATTGATATGTTTATTCATTTTTTCGAAAAAAATTCGTAAAAGCCTTCTATTTCTTTGGTTATCTAAACGAGAGCCTCAAAAGCGAAATTGGACGTAAATAACAAGATGGGATCATTTATGACTCCAGCATTTCTTGAGTTTATATTTTTTTCCTGCATATTAAAATTTATATAAATAAACAGAAACTTTGCACAAGAACACATTTTCTTATTGTATAAAAAATATATAACGGATGGGATCATCGTTGATCCCATCTTGTGGTTTAAGGTTCAATTGTCTATATTACATCGTCGAGGCGAACTTTTTGGTTAAAAACGAGCTTTTCTAGTTTGTCGTGCCATTTGTTTTTCTTTTTTATTTAATCGTATAGCGCCAAGATGCGCTGATCGTAACGAGTCGCGATAGTGATCTCGCTTTCCTCCGGCTTTGCTCTCTATCTTCTGATGGCCGCCACTGCTCCACGGAAAATTAAAACGAAACGCGACTCTACCTCGGTCGCGGGCTAATGCAGCGTGGAACGTTTTCCCCGCGACGTAATCCCTCCCGAGGCACGAGTATAATTCACGAGTTGATCGCGCCGCCGGAAGTCGAGCGCCCTCGAGTAAAGCCGCGCATTCCTCAAAGTATAACTGCGCTTGCTATAGCGCGCACGAGACGTGTCCCGTTAACGTGTGCGCAAGTAACAGCGCGCACAGCCGGCCGCGGGATGACGACACGTAATGATTTATACCGACCTACATTGCGACACTGCAAATTCGGTGCCGATTCGCTTACCTACGTGGCCTTGCGAGCGATGCAAGTGTGCTTGTAGATCGATCGACAGTTGATCGTGAGGGAGAGCGACACGTCAAAGTGCTTCGTGTCGGATGAAGCGCAACGTCATTTACGAGAGATTAAGGCGTTGCTCCCTTAAAGTGAATCAAATATTTCTGATTGAATCCGAAGGAATATTTCACCGTTATCTTAGTGGGATTCACGGAGATTTTCGAGAAAATACTCCCGGTTTACTGCTGCGTCCTATATTTATCTTATCTGATTTTGGCAAGTGGAAGTAAGATTTCACTGCAAAATCTGTAGTACACAAATTCGTTACACGCTGTACGAAATGCAGGTTTCCGTGCGAGGAAAGAATTTGCTAGCAAAAATTACAATAGAGAGAATTTAAGAAGTAAATCGATATTCTGCTATAATTTACGATCTTTTCAATATATGTATACGAGGGTGGTCTGAAAAGTTTCCGACCTCAACGTGAAGATAGCAGCACTTGTAAATAAAAGCTAGTGAATTTCGTTGTTCATCTGTTGACAGTTACTCACCGAAGTTTCAGCCATTTTGGACTCGCAGTTGTTATGTAACAGTCGTTTGAGTAAGTTGATGTGAGTGTTTTTGTGAAAATGGACAAAATCGAGTATCGAGCTGTCATTAAATATTTGTTTTTGAAAGGCAATACGCCTACGCAAATCAAAGATGAGTTGGATTCTGTGTATGGGGACTCTGCACCATCATTTACGACAGTGAAATTTTGGGCCGCTGAATTTAAACGTGGC
>NW_022639467.1:2372784-2376739 GCF_010583005.1 Odontomachus brunneus | reverse complement strand
ATATTTTAGGAACTGAAATGTGTACTGTTAAAGTATCTTTTATATTTCTAGCGAAATTAACTGTGTTCCTTAACAAAGACGGTTCTTACTAACAGTCTATTTCTATATTATTAGAGACATAACAAAATTGAAAATTTATGTGAAAAATTTATATGGAAAAAGAAACCACAAAATATTATCTTCGTGTGTTGACGGGATTGACGATTTCAAAGCAATTTGCGTGCGGTCTGTATTTGCAAACTGCATCAACAATGGTAACAGTCGCTATTATTAACTGATCCTCTCAGCGAGAGTTTATTGACTGTAGTGCTGTACTTATAACCGAACCATCAGTTATAAGTGTAGCGTTTCAGGAAAGAATACGCTGATTGTACTTTAGAGAGTGGAGAATCGTGAGGGACGATCTAGAGAAAATGCCATTTCAGGTAATAGCAAGAAAAGTGTTGCAAATTGATAGAAACGTAAAATAGATGCATAGTTGTGAGAAAACCAGATTGTCATGAAATAAAACGGGCCAAAGTGATTAGGTAGGATGAATGCAAGGTAGTTTATATAAAAAAGAACAAGTTACGTGAAATAGAAAATCAATATAATTTTTACGTGAAAAGTTACACTTAATTCTTTAAATAATTAAGCAATTTTGCTTTTAATAATAATTACTATTGAAAATGAAAATATTATATATATATATATATATATATATATATATATATATATATAACAGTTTAATATTACATATATATAACAGTTTTATATAACAGTATAATTATTAATAATTATACATATAATAATTTCTGCATCTTTAGAGAATAATTATATATATATATAATAATTTCTGCATCTTTTTATTTTCTTCGATTGATTTTGTTAACCACACGTTTCGCTTTGTAATTCAAATTGCGTATTTAATTTAATGGGCCGAATAATGAAATTGGTTGGAATTATTGCGGCATGTAATAGCCAGAATTAAACTGTCGTAGGTTATGTTTACATCAAATTGCTGCTCCGATTATGTACTGATCGAAACGGGACGCGCGAGAGCGATTATCGAAAGTGAGCAATGTAAATTCGCGGCCGGCACAAGACCCGTTCTCGTTTTCCTCTCTTTTCTCGCGACGAGTGACAAAAAGCTGGTAAACGCTCGATGAACGATTAGACCTTCGAAAACGAAAGTGAAGTGAACGAACGCGCGGCGCGATAGAACGCAATGTCGCTCTTGGATCCCGGACAATTTTCTCACGACATTACGACATGTTCGACAAATATCAGCGAACCGTTTAATGTCTTACACTCGCAAGGAGTCGCGTTAATCTCTAAAAATAAATCGTATATAATTAACTGTCCGAGTGACAATGTATTTTCGCTACTTTCGGAGTTGATAGAAATGTAAAATAGATGCGTGGTTTTGACCACCATGACCAAACCAGATTGTCATGAAATAAAACGGGCCAAAGTGATTAGGTAGGACGAATATAAGATAGTTTATACAAAAAAGAACAAGTTACGCGAAATAGAAAATCAATATAATAGAAAAATTTGTACATGTGAAAAGTTACACTTAATTCTTTAAATGATTAAGCAATCGTCATGAAGGTTGACAAGCGGAGCGTAGAGAGCGAGGTTGAAGCTGCCCTCGCCTGGGCGGACAAGAGCTTCATCTTGCGACTTCATCTAGTGACGTCGGGATTCGTGGCGCGAGTAATCGAGGCGCGCGATCTCTCTACGTTCGCTACTTTCGAAGTAACTAGGGTCATCAGTGTTTTCCTCGATTCGTGCCCAAAAATGATTGAAACTCCCTTTACTGACTGCTCCGCGCGAAACTTCTTGTTTTCAATTATTGTCCGACAGATAATTTCGATTGTTAGGGCACGGATATATCATTAAACGGAACGTAATCTTTCGTCAACAGGTGACAAGTGGCTCGTGTCGTGTCTGGGTGTGCTGCACCTCAGCAAAGGTCTATTCTACAGAGTGGTACCAGCCGATCAAGGTTTCGGAAGCAGCGGAGAGCCGCCGGGTTCGCCGACCGCCGAGTATGCCGGGGTGTTCAGGTTTCGGCTGTGGTGGTGCGGCGCATGGGTGGAGGTCCTCGTCGACGACCGACTACCGGCGGTTCACGGCAGATTGGCCTTCGTCCAGAGCCGCCATAGCGATCAGTTTTGGCCGGCTCTGCTGGAGAAAGCGTATGCCAAGTGAGTTCTGTCGTCTGCATCATCACACTTGCCGAGAAGTCTCGCTTGAAACATATTGAGGCCGTAGAGTAGTGTTTTGCAAGGCGGTTGCAATCTCTCGTCTCTCGTGAGAGATCGTGGAAATCCGCGGGGCGAGATACATCGTATTGCTATTGCGAGCAACGTTGTTCCCGAGCGAGTTTGAGACGAACGACGAATTGTCGTGGGCGGCGTGGGCGTCCATCAGGTGGCCGTTCAAGGTGAACCCATGAAGGCGCGAAGATCGCCGCGTTCGATCGATGAACTGCGATTATCAGCGGTGCGGCTGTGACACGTGTAAATGTGAATAAATCACCGGGCTGGCGCGTCGACCTCCTCGGGGACGTTATTTTAAATTCGAACGCGTTGGACGGATCGATTGCGTAAGCAGGTGTGCTAATGATGACAATATCGAAGTAAACAAAAAAATGAAACACCTCTCCACATGTATTTGCATACGCGGAGAAGGTATGGTAGAAAAAATGACAACAAAATTTTTGTATTCTTGGACGGTACAGAGTTATGACCGCAAAATTACTAAAACATATAACGATATTGATTATAATTCTATGCTGTCTAGGATTGTCAAAATTTTGTTGTAATTTTTGTAACAAAATTAGTAATGAATATATTACAAATTTCGTTTGTTATAAAGTCACTATTTGCTACGCACATTTGATTTTTCATTACAAAACTGTTGCGATCCCTTGAATACTTTTTATGTTCGGTACATCGATAAATCTGCTATTTCTATAGTAATTTGTATTATAAGAAATCAGTTAATAAAAATTAATTAATTTTAGTATAATCCAGTTTTACAAAAAGCAAATGAAATACGATCTTAACGTAACTTTTACTCCAATATTTTCTCCGTGTAGAAATATTGATAGAATTTACGCACGTTATTAGTCTTTTTTAATAGACGAACGATCGGAGAAGTAGCAGAGACATTAGTACGAGTCGTAAGAAACGTTTCTTTCTTGTAACTGGATTTTCATATGAAATATTTTACAAAGCACCTTGTTATGACATATCGCCGTCATTATTAATAATGACTCGTGTTTCCACCTGACAGATGATTTATGGATCTTTTCCGCGCGAGCATTCAGTGAAAATATATATTTACCAGCTTCAGTGGAAACATTACTTACGACTCGATCTGATGCAGGGAAAAGATCGAACGACAGAACCCCGAAGGTTCGCAATTACGATCTACCGGGCCTGTATAATTCTGACTGAAGCGATCTTACGTGACTACTGTGAGAGAGCGACATTTCGCGCGGATCAAATCCACAATTAATGCGAAGTGTTGCGTACATCGTGGGCACGCACACACGAACACGCATATACACATACACATATACACATGTGCACTCAGGTCGCGCCTCGCTCGTCATGCAGGTTGACAAGCGGAGCGTAGAGAGCGACGTTGAAGCTGCCCTCGCCTGGGCGGGCAAGAGCTTCATCTTGCGACTTCATCTCGCGACGTCGGGATCCGTGGCGCGAGTAATCGAACCGCGCGATCTCTCTCGCCATGAGATGGAAGTTAAGTTTACGCGAACGAACGAACGAACGAACGGATGGACGAACGAACGAACGAACGAACGAACGACGATGACCGGTTTTGCCGGAGGTCCTTGCTCCTCTTCTTAATCTTTCTCTGATGACCGTACCTACCTACCTCCCTCCACTACCATCTCTTTTCCCTCGTTATCCAAGTCGTTTTACTCGTACCCCCCCCCCCC
>NW_022639467.1:2364607-2372671 GCF_010583005.1 Odontomachus brunneus | reverse complement strand
CCCCCCTCTCTCTTTCTCTCTCTCTCTCTTCTACCTTGGTTTCTTGCACTATCGCGAGCGTAAACTCCACATCTGGGCGTTGCTCTCGAAACTGCTCGGCAAGGTGACGGCGTCGAAAAGAAAGACGACTTCGTGCCTCGCCAGACAAAAGGGAAGAAAGTCTGGTACGACTGAGAGATGATCACTTGGTGATCCCTGGGCAAAGGTTATATCGAAAATCTTTTATGTGTACGCCTCGATCGCAACTTTCTCATGTCTTTATTGATCTTACTCATTATCCCGATGAAGATGAGAATACTTTCGCTATTCGACGAAGCGATGAGTTTTCTCACCATGGGAAGAAACGTTTCGGAAGATACGGCGCGCAAAAGTGATATCGTTGCGTTGTCGGGTGTATATAATCGATATTATTTTGTTTATGTTTATCTTCGTTCAACAGAGAAATTGTAAGTAGCAATAATTATCTAATTTTTAAAATATTTCACCATTTTTTTGAATCTTCAAAGGTAATAATTTAACTAACTGTATGTTTGTAAAAATGCTTGTTGATTTTTTTCTTTGATTGATAATTATTAAAAGGAAGATATTGGCAAGTTTTTAACGAGGTAGTGGGCGGGCAGTTTTACCTTCATTAATTGTATATTTTGATTGCATATATCTAAATAATAACGAACATGAATATGTATATCCGCTACGCTCGAGGAAAGTTGCACGTAGAGGCTCAAAGAGAAAGATTTCTTTCATGCTGCTGCTTTTGCCGGCGAACATTCTAAGAATCTAGTCTTCACTTAGATAATGAATCCAAATGCTCACAAATAGACTTTTATGATTATCACAACGTGAGGTAATCGATGATGAAAACTCTACACTTTTTTTTAAATTACATTACATTACATTAAATTAAATTACATTACATTACATTCGTGGAGCAAATGACTGAATCATTAAATTGACAGCATACAATAATGTAAATGTTTTTTATTTATTATATATCAATACAGTTACAAATTTAAGAATCTAGTCTTTACTTAGATAATGAATCCAAACGCTCACAAATAGACTTTTATGATTATCACAACGTGAGGTAATCGATGTTGGAAACTCTGCACTTTTTTTAAATTACATTACATTACATTAAATTAAATTACATTACATTCGTGGAGCAAATGACTGAATCATTAAATTGACAGCATACAATAATGTAAATGTTTTTTATTTATTATATATCAATACAGTTACAAATTTAAGAATCTAGTCTTTACTTAGATAATGAATCCAAACGCTCACAAATAGACTTTTATGATTATCACAACGTGAGGTAATCGATGTTGGAAACTCTGCACTTTTTTTAAATTACATTACATTACATTAAATTAAATTACATTACATTCGTGGAGCAAATGACTGAATTATTAAATTGACAGCATACAATAATGTAAATGTTTTTTATTTATTATATATCAATACAGTTACAAATTTAAGAATCTAGTCTTCACTTAGATAATGAATCCAAACGCTCACAAATAGACTTTTATGATTATCACAACGTGAGGTAATCGATGATGGAAACTCTGCACTTTTTTTAAATTACATTACATTACATTAAATTAAATTACATTACATTCGTGGAGCAAATGACTGAATTATTAAATTGACAGCATACAATAATGTAAATGTTTTTTATTTATTATATATCAATACAGTTACAAATTTAAGAATCTAGTCTTCACTTAGATAATGAATCCAAACGCTCACAAATAGACTTTTATGATTATCACAACGTGAGGTAATCGATGATGGAAACTCTGCACTTTTTTTAAATTACATTACATTACATTAAATTAAATTACATTACATTCGTGGAGCAAATGACTGAATTATTAAATTGACAGCATACAATAATGTAAACGTTTTTTTTTTGTTATATATCAATATAGTTACAAATTTATTACATTCAACTGCAGATTTAATTTGCAGCTAAATATTCTACTCACTCAGATTTTACATTTTACTTGGCATATTGTTCCGAGCAAATTTTCATTGTTTTTTTCATATTTTTTTCGCGTATATTTCTAATCCGTCGTACTATGTGACAAATATGAACGCCGTATGAATAATTCATAAGGGATGCAAATCGACCAGTAAAGTTATCGCCAAATTTACGTGCGCTTGTATATCTGGGTGATTAAATCGCAGGAATCGCGGTGTCCGACAAAGCAGCGTATCGGCGAGCATGATATGTACCTAGCCAACAACCGTGAAGCGCACTTTGCTGCAATTTCATCGTAAAACGCGCGCCACTTTTGCGTCACAATGTTACATACAACGACAGCGCGCGCGTGTGTGTGTATATGTATGTGTGTGTGATATGCGCGCTCGCTCCGTAACAACGAAACTCGTCGAGTCTGCACTCGGTGAAAGCAGAGCAGGACGGGTTTGTCTTTTTTTACACGACACAGCCGTAGTTGTGTAAAAACTTCTGTCGACTGATTGTTATTATGTATACACGTACGTGTGCGGTTCGCGTTTGATTCTGTGGTTGTGGAACGCGTGAGGCGAATCGCACGATTGACATTTATCGATACGTATTACCGCGTCCGATCGGGAAGCGACGAATATATACATCGAGGTCGCCGTTCATTAATAATTAATGGCGCGATGCAAACTCTCGGCAACTTCTGTTCGGCGGTGTCGGAATGTTTAGCTACGGTGACCGCCGTTAATTGATGCTGCATCTTCTGTCTGAAGCAACGCGAAGCCTGAAACGACTCTGCCCGCGATAATACGATTTCCTATCGCCAGTGTCGATCGTAATTTGCGATTACGGATAATGACTGCCGGTTGATGGAATATAATAAGTCTGAACTTTATACGCGCTCTCTCTTATGCGCCACGACACTTAGGGCGTATTTACACTTTAATGGAAAAGCAGAGACCAGTCAGAGCTGGTGCTGGTGGTCAGGTGGTAGTCGATTAGTTTCTGCTTTTCTACCAGTGCGAGCTATGATTGGCTTCTGTCTTTCTGTTTTCTGCTTTTCTGTCAAAGTGTGAATTCTCCTTTACGTCACACGTACATACAGAAAATTCTATTCCATTCCGTTAAGAAAAGCGATTACTTACTTTTCTTTTTCTCTTAATAATTATATTTAACAAAGAATGTTTTCCTGATAATAATAATTTCATAATATGCTCACGTCACAAAATTTATAAACATTCGTTATCACATTAATCAAAAGATACTTGAAAATTATTTATGGAATATAAAATTCGCTTCTGTGAAATAAAATATAATTTGCGTTACGTAAATCGAAAAATGTTTATACCTCTAAAGAGTTGACTTTTCGACCCATGTTTAATAGACTTTTTATTTAGTATAATGAGTTTAGTAGACACTTTTTATTTAGTATAATGAGTACTAACTACTCTATAAGTTTGGAATACTTTTTTTTAATACTTTGTATAGACTTATACTTGAAACGAATATGACATCTACTTGAATACAGTAGGTATTTTTCTGTGTCTATTCCTGAGGTTACGCGATATGTCTAGCGCGATAATATTTATGGTTTCATGAACGTAAGGGAAACATCGTACGCCGTGTGCGTACGCAGCGCGTTTTTCGTGGTAAAAAAATTATGCAACGCAATGTCAGTAATTGCGGCATGGGGTAATCGCGCAGTGCATCGCGCGCGAACGGTTATCTGAATAATTCAGTCACAACGTAACCCGCACTTTGATGTTTCGTAGCCACGTGTTAAATCACTAGGCTTGGTCGTATTAATTGCTAAACGCGTTCGTCGACGGCGTTGAAACACTCGCGGGTTAAGTCGTGATTTTTATGCGATCGTTTGCGTGCGCGTGCGTTGTTGCGAGTTGCATGCATGAAGCTTTAATGAAGTTTTCAGACTGCTAGTCTCTCGCGGCGCAACTCTTGATTGACGATGTTAGAACAAAGAGAACGCATGCTCAAAATTTTAAGCTGGGAAAAAGAAGCAGTTGGATCGACTAAAAATCGGCGATTAGTCGTCTTCAAAGAAATATTCTATCTATTGAACAAAGTACGCGTTAGTGCAACAATAAGTGACGTTGGTATAGTTATTGATCAAATTTCGCAATCATTGAATCAATTATTGATATGTATAACTCATCACAGCATTTATTATTGATTCAATTTTTTATTCTATTTGAATGGAAGAATTTAGATTAAAGTAAATATGTTATTAGTACCCACAGCGAGAGAATATAAGCATTTCTTACTTTTAGATATTTTTCCTCTCAGTGCCTCAGGAGTAAACATTTGCCAAGTCCAAATTCATTGAAACTTAGCGTACAACGACTAACATCGCGTGCGATTGCATTGTAAATTCTTCACGCGGAACAGATCGCTTCATTAATATTGTAACACCGAGCGCATCGAGACGACTAGTTCGATTTATAAACGCGTTGTCGACATACTTTCGCAATGGACGCCATATTTCTCTCTTTCTCTCTCTCTTTTTTTCTCTTGTGCAGCCGTGGTCGATATAGCGATGAATTAATTGCGCATTAATGTCACGCGCGAACCGGTAAATAATCTCAACGATGGCACACATCCAGAGATCGCAGAAAATGAGAAAGAGAGAGAGAGAAAGAGAGAGCGGAAGAGGGTCGTCCCCCGACCTTTCCTCTTTCACGACGACCCCGCTGTAAAATCCGACCGATCCGGAACGATCGGCCCGACTTTAGGAAACCAGTAGCGGCATCAAGAATCAGTTAGAAAGCTCGCTCACTCGCTCGCGTGCCAATATACGCCAGAAGAGTATGCGCAACATGCCTCTCGTCGATTTCCATTAGAAAACATCGCCTGTGCGCTACGCGAATTCCGCTCGGTCGATGTGGCCGCAGACGCGTGTTTCACTTTGTTCGTTCGCGTGTTTTATGTTCGTTTTGTAGAAAGTGTCGTCTCTCTCGCGTCGGGAAACACTGTCAATCGGGGAAACGCATTCGCGGAACGGAAAATCATTAGGGGTCGCAAAATTGACAATTTCAGCAACAAGGAGACGAACAAAATATAAAAAGAAGAAGACCATCACGAAGTAGGACAAAGCAAAATGGAGACACGTCGAAGTGTACAGGGAAAATTTTTATAGACGATAAAAAATTATACAGCGAGTTGTTTTGATCGATTTACTAATGAAAATCTTTGCCATCATTTTGAATCGTTGTTGTCTGAGCTAAACGATTAGTTTGTTATTTAACTCTCTATATTGTCAGAGCTAGTTGGCATTACTAATTTTTATACAATTGTTGAAATTAAGCAACCCAAACCAAATAAAAGGGATGGATGACATCACATGTGATGATGGAGCATTTGAATGGAAAATTACCGGGAAAGAAGGGCATACACGATAAAGTAATAAAAAAACAGAATGCGAAAAAAAGTAACAGTAATGCGAAAAAAATATCAAGCTTCTTTAAGATTATTTTTAAACAGAATTGTATATCGAACTTTTCTTTAACAAAATGCAGAAGTTAAGTGAAATAGTTTTCTCCTTCGAACTAGATAACGAATTATTTGAGTCAAACGATAAACTTACTTGAAAAGCTAAGTAAAAGTTGTATTTGTTGAATCAAAAATTAATTTACTTGGATTATTCCAATAAGTGAATTTTCTCGAATTAAATGATATTCATCAAATCCAAAGAAACCGTTCTCTTTGTGTACTGAGATTTAACGGATGGCATGACATTGTTTGCGCAATGAATGTATTTTGCGCAATAACAATTTTTTGCGCACAGTGCCGACGCCATGTGACTCGCGTTATTAGAGGCCTCCTTTTCGTTTCCATTAACGAGCCTCTATGTGCTATCACGAGGAAAACGCGTAATCGACACACGGATTCCGTGAGGGTTCTCAACAGGTGTTGCGTCCGTGAGCCTCGGGTCGAAGACATTCGCGACCCGAAAAGAAATCAGGCGACTCGCCGAGATATTTGGTCGTCCTGGTCGCTGGACGTGCGTGACTCTCGCGTGCATATGCTTACATACTCGCTCATGCACGCACGCACGCACGCACGTACGCACGCACATTGCGCGAGAGCGTACCGTGCCAGCACAGACTCCGATACTTTCACTCGGCAAGTAGTCGCGGTATCGCGCTCTGCTCGTCGGCAATGGATCGGAGGTCAGTGCACCGGTGACCACGCTCTCGTCCATACTCGTATCCGCGAGCACGAAACGGCCGCAAAAGCAGCGCGCCGATAATCCTGAAGGTGGATGCACCACGACGGCGGATGCAGCGCGGCCGGCCGAAGTCGATATTCTGCCGGCTCGAGTCGATATCACGCCGCGGCTATCTCGCTGTCCGCGTGTTCGCAAAATCGTGCGAGTCATCGCGCTCGCCAGGTAGATAGGATAGGTAGGTAGGTAGGTAGGTAGGTAGGTTGCTTGGTTCGCGCGCTTAGACAAACGCCACAAAGTCACTTCTCGATCGTCGCTTTCTATGCGAGAAACAGACGGACTTATGGCTTACGTAAGGCGGAAAAATAGAGCGGGCCCCGGCAACCGATGCCGTGACGCACGCTTGTTCGAAAGGTCGTCCCTCGAGAAAGGACAGAAACAACAAAACGCGTAACTGCGAGCGAAAAAAAAGGTAAGGGGAAAAGGACAAAAAGGAAGTAGCCGATACTGCGAAACGCGTAATGCAGCTTGTCCGGTTAGCGATATTCAGTAATCGGTCGGTGATAGCGGTGTAGTTGACGTAGAGCCACGTAACTGGTGGCCGGAAGGTTTCAACCGTTATTTTTAACAAGTATCGTGCAATCGGTTTCCGCTATTTAGCCGGTATCGTTTTGCGTATCACCTTTGAGTCAAATTATCATTTTCTCATAGAATATTACAATATTAATGTTCTTGGTTATATATTATTAGTCTAAAAATATATTCTTGTTTGGAGAATATCTTTATTGTTGGCATTTTAAAAATATTATTATATGGCATTGAACAAAGGTAAATTAGTCTTCAATCAAGACGAATATTATCAAATTAACACAATCATTTTTTCATATATAAGCAAGAATATCAATATTGCTGGTTATATATAAGAAAATGATTGTATTAATTTTTGATTATATTCGTCTTGATTGCAGACTAATAACAATGTTATATAATCTCACTTTAATATTAATCTTATTTTCTAAATGTCAACAATAACAATATTATTCAAACAAGAATATTTTTCTAGATTAATAATATATAACTAAGAATATTGCAATATTCTATGAGAAAACGATTGTGTTAATTTTTAATTTTTTTATATTAATCTTATTTTTAAATATCAACAATAAAGATATTCTTCAAACAAGAATATTCTTTTTTCTTTATGTGTATATCCCAGAGCTTATCAGATATATACTTTGCAAAAGGAATATTGCAGCAAAATAAATCTCGATTGTTTTTGCGTATGATAATTTCTCGACAAAGGAAGAATATTTTCGCGATTCGCGGTCACGCGACGCAACCTCGAGGACGCCTGGGTAGGATGTAACAAGTGCGCGGTAATAGCGGAAGACGATCGGCGACGATGACGTGGGATGATTGGTAATGGAGCGAGGTAACGCGACAATGACGTTGCATATACGCGAGAGCGACCGCGCTCGCGCTCCGTTAGGCAAACGCGGAACGGAAGTGCATCAGCGGCAACGTGCATCTAACCGTTGAGTCACAAAGTGACAACGGTCGAGTTACATAGGCATCGCGCTGTTGCAGCTTCGGTCGAAGGTGCGGTGACCTCCGCCGCCGGGGGAGAGTCTTGCGACGAGAGAACTCTCCGGCGGCATTACGCGCGCAAGGCGAACGCTACTTTAGCCGGCATGTTGAGCAACAATTAGCGCCGCCCGCTACGTACTCAAAGAGTGTTTCGGATAGCCAACAAACTAGAGGGAGTTCTTACGAAATTTTTTTTTCAAAGAAAAATCAGGATATCAATACATAGGACCAAGTACGAGTAATGAGAGCCAGGATTTTAATTTGCGTGATTAATTATTTCGGAAGAGGCGAACAAGACGCTTAATGTTCATACAGTAGT
>NW_022639467.1:2342560-2364597 GCF_010583005.1 Odontomachus brunneus | reverse complement strand
GGAATTATTAATTAAAATTTAGAAAAATGGGATACAAAGTCGGTCAAGCGATATTAAAATTACCTAACGTATGTAAGATCAAGGAAAATCCATACGATGCATTGCAAGGCATTATTATTCTTTCGTAATTGAATAATTAATCACGCGAACTAAAATCCTGCGACAAAGCAAATTTAATATAGTTTTTAAATTTCCACGTATCACCTGTTTCAGGAAATTTCACAAACTGTAATGTCGTTAGAGACATCTGGCGACACCGCGCTTAGCACGAAGTACCTGGATGGAATTTAATTCTTTAAAAATAATTTTTTCGTACTTAAAACGAATAGTATAGTCGAAAGCTTATATTGATATCTTTATTCACTTGTTCGAAAAAAATGTGTGAAAACCTATTTTCCGGTTACCTAAACCAGAATCTACCTCTCTTTAAGATTTATATCAACCAGAAGCTTCGGAAATTATCTGCGCCCGCGTTTGCATTTGGGATCAACGATCCTCAGTCGATGGAATCTCACGAACACGTTCGAGGTTTCATCTCTATATAGCTTCGATTACGAGCGCTCGCTTTGCCGTCCCTCTCGGTCATTATCAGCGAACGATTAATCACGCAGATAGCAAAAGCCCGCACCCCGATATTACAAACCCGGAAAACACGGAAAGGAGAGAGGGAGGGAAACGAGAGTCGACGAGGGGACACAGATCCAATTATACTCCCGGGATCTTCATCTTCTTCTTCCACTTCACTTCTTTCTCTTATCCGAGTTTCTTATGTACGTCTATCTTGAGAAAATATGCAGGCAACATTCGTGTCCGTGCGTGCGAAAATGGTTACGGTTTTCAGATTGGCACGAACGAACACGAGCCGCGCGCGCGCGATAATAAAGAAAAGGCGTCGACAGTTCGCCGGGACGGGACTGAGCGAGCTGCGCGAGGCCCCGTTATCTCCGGAATGCTAATTCCTGCAGGAACGGCACATGCAAGGCAGAGATAATATCGAGTCTCTACTCCCTTGATTCTCCCCGTGAGTTCCGACAGGTCCGCCGCGGTACTTCGTGACCTTCTTCTTTACCGTCTCTTACCGTCTCTCGTCCTTCCCCTTTGCCCGCGCGTCGCATAGGTCAGGAATGGTCCCGCGTAAAACCGCAATATCGCGATATCTTTTTCCACTCGGGCCGATCCGATGTCGACACGGAGAGTTTCGTTATCGTTAGCAGCAGGTCGTTGCGATACCATGAGGTGATAAAATCATGTTCCCCGCTCGCATCTCGCAAGGGAGATCGCTCTGAGTGCTTTCACACGCTCTGGTTTCGGAGTAATCGTGTGTGATCATTTGCGGATATCTCCGCGAGATTCCTCAATTATTACCGGCTATGCCGGTACGATGGAAAAAGGTAGGTTCTAACTGCACGCGGCAGTGAAATTGCGGTTGTGCGTTTGTCGTAAACGTTGAGAACAGAATTTGCCGAGAGATACCTTGTGAATCTCCTGCAAGTCGAATGTCCTCTGGTCAGAGTAGTTTCTCTGTTTTGCAAACGAGTATGTCGCCAAGTCCGAACTGTGTCTGGGCGAGCACACATGTCGGCGAAGCGAGTAAGCAACCCGTTATACCGACCGGTATGTTGATGCAACACCCTGCACAGTCGGGGATTAAAAGATTGTCCGTAATTTTTCGAGTGAGTTTGTGAATTCATCCTTCTTGTCCAACGAGAACATCCTTCCATTGGGAAACGAATTCTCTTATTAAATAAGATGGGCAGTTGACAAACTCACCCTCAAAATTATGGATGACCTTTTAGTCCCCGACTGTACAAGAAACATGAAAAAGATAGTGCGATTATGACACATTGCTCATCTAATATGTTTTGATCATTACCTCTGTGTTATCGAAATTTTTTGAGTACGTCCTTAGAATCTCTTTAACACGCGGTGCAATTGAATTATTAATACCTTACAACCATCTACATTTATTTCTGACTATTAACGCAAAGCTCTCACAATGACACATTACTGATTGACGCATCGTTTTCGCTCTTTTCTCTGACTCTGATCAATAAATAATAAATCAATAAGCTGGACAATTTTAGAATGAGTGCGTTGAAGTCATTATATTTCTCGGATATGAATACCAGCAATTGTGATATCGTCGCGCAGACATGGATTTGTAGGTTGCATTAAGGATATTGTTACAATAATCGACTGTGATTGGTCAATTTGTTTATATTTTACTGTCTGCTACCAATCCCATTGTAGATGACTCTTTATGCCACGAGTTTTGATATATATGAAGGATTCCCATGGGATAAGGTCGAATTAACGTCGACAATAAACATCACCTGAATAACTGGTGATTACGAGCTGCTACCATATTTAGACATCGATTCGTCGGAGATTGATTTGATGAAAGCGGATTTGACCTGCGCAGTTCGTAATAACGTGTGCAGCTTACTCGGCGTATCGGGTGTCAGCGGCGAGAGGTTGTAGGTGAAAAAGAATCCTAGCCGTCCGCTTTCCCTCATCTACGGCCGAGCGCGATGGGCGCGATTAAGAAAGTCCACGCTGCGTTTTCTCCGTGCGCGCGCTAATGCGGTAACTATGAGAAAACATCGATTGATCTTGCCCCCGCGGTGTGCCCGCGGCTGATGAGCGATGGCAATTTCATTATGCTTAGGTCGCGTCGTTCATTGCGTGAGATCGACGAACGTTTAGCCCGTATAGAAATTCATTTGCCCGTTCGATCATTTGTTACTACATCTTAGGTGGTCTGCGTAGTCTATTTCTCACGAAAGTGAAAGACTAAGCACCCGGGTCGAACTATTTAGCGAATTTTCACCTTACATTATTTTGGCAAATATAATTGATGGAGTTTCCGATAATGTGTCAAATATTTTGCCGAAAATGAAAAAAGTTTCTTACTGATTCTGTGAAATATTGAGATTTAGTAACAACCAACGGAAAAAAAATTCTTAAGATGTTACAAAAATATTTAAAGAGAACGAAATGGGTTATGCGGGGCCTCTCAGATTATCATTTCGGCGCTCGTTTTAATGCTTATCTATTTGTGACGGTGCGAAGATAAAGTAACACTCTTGTTGCGATTAATTATGTTTAGACTTCATGGTTCTTACGAGGCACTTAAGTATGGAACATTATTGGACGGTTTGTCCGATCTCACGGGTGGTATCACCGAAAGTATCGCGATTCGCCAGGACCCTACGGCGTGCGGACGCGCGCTTTCGAAACTCCTGGACATGACGTCCCTCATCACTTGTACAGTAAACAACAATCAGCAGCAACAGGTAGACGGCGGTCTCGCAGATATGGAATTTCACCGTTTCTTTCGGCTATCTTACGCTCACGCGCGTGTTTCTTTCTCCTAGATACGTGCCAGCACGGAGAAGCTTGCCAATGGCATACAAATGGGAATCAATTATAGGCTGTATGCGATCGAAAGGGTCAGTATATCAATAACTGTCGCATTCGGCTTGTTATTCGCACTTTCAGTTCTGATTCGGGCGTTCTCAATGCCGAATGCTTAGATATTTGTAATTCGCAATTTTTACATCGCTAATAATAATGATAATCGTAATTAAAATAAATGGATAAATAGATTATCATAGCATCTTAATTGACCATCATGATGTACAATTAATTAAGTACATGTTTGATTTGAAAAGGTTTAAACCCGAGCTGAAATATACTAATGACGTTTTGTACGTATAGAAGAGACCAGAGAAGTCAGCCCAAGGGTTATGTTGACCACACGTCTATTTATTCATCTATTTATTGTAACAGCAATAAAGGAAAAGAAATTAGAATGTTTCTTTTAGAACATAGGTACTTCCCAAAGCTCTAAAAAGAATATTTTGCGATTCCCCTTTCCATTATCGTTCTCACATGAATGAAACGCATAGCTAACATGATCCTTGGGTCAACTTGATCTCATCTGTACGTGACATCAATTATAAATACGATGAGAATAATACAACGAAAGGATGATATTTTAATTGATTTTGGCACCGTAGGTGGAAACTTTCGGCGGTGAAGCGGTGCAATTAGTGAAATTGAGGAATCCTCTCGGACCTGGTGGCGAATACGTAGGTGCTTGGGCGAGAGGCGGCCTTGAATGGGACGAAGTGCCCGCGATGGAGAGGGAACGGTTAGCTGTGAGGAACATGGCTGAGGGAGAATTTTGGTAAGCCTGCGGCAAGTGATAATATATAACTAAAATTTTTTTTGAAATATATGATGTGCATTAATTTAAAAAAAAATTACAAGTCGTGAAAATTCGGGATTTAATATTGTCGAATAGACTTAACGACTAATATAGCGAGTCAGATCGTTCCCATTGAGCATGTGAACTGTCATCGAAAGTTCGATATTGCGTTTTGATTACACACTGTTGTTGCGGTTTCCACAGGATATCGTACTCTGATTTCGTTAAGACGTTTACTCATCTGGAAGTTGTGCACCTCGATGCCGAAACTTCGAGAGATGAACCGTCGTTGCACAGTAAACACACTTGGCAGATGAAATTGTACCAGGGAAGTTGGAGAAGGGGCGTTACCGCGGGAGGATGTCGAAATAATCAAGGTTCGATAACTTTACTTCTCGATTGCGTTCGCAACGGTTTATTTTCCTGTTATCATTAATTTCATAGCCAATTATTTCATCTACGATTCGAGGAAACAATTTCAGCTTTGCAAATATTGATCGCAAAAACACTCGATCTTCAGTTAATTCCAATACCATTTCAAAACTAAACGCGATTGAATCGCTTTACCTGAAACGATATACAATAACCGTGTTTTTCTTCACAGAAACTTTCCACATAAATCCACAGCTGCACCTGATTCTCAGCGAGATGGAAGAAGTGATCGTGTCGTTGAATCAGCACTCCATCATGGAGCCGAAAGTAAGAATCGTTTATTCATTCGAGTCGCATACGTGTCTCTTATCGAATTGGCTCATCGCACTTTCGTCGTTTTCCTTTTCCTTCTTTTTTCCAGGTGATAGGTTTCACGGCGTATACATTGCCGAAGAATAGCACCGAATCGATAAATAAGCAGTTCTTCAAGAAGAACAAGTCCCTAGTTAATTCGCAATACACAAATAGTCGGCAGGTGAGCCACAGGTGTCAGCTCGAGCAGGGTGGTTACCTGCTGGTACCTACGACCTTCGAGCCGACTCAAGAAACGAGTTTCACGTTACGAGTCTACAGCAGTAAGCCTCTAAAACTCAAGTAGGTATACGTACGCATTTACCGATGTCATATATGAGCGGCACAAAGGATCGTGTGGCCGCCTCCACGGTGCTGCGTTTAATGCATGCGGCATACATTAACTCACGCGAGGATAGGATATACGACTCGCCCACCTTCAACTGCACTTTTAACATCTTCTTTTGGCCATATTTCACAGGACGAGCAATCGTGTTCTAAAGCATACGCCCTTTCGTCGTCGACACAGCACAATATATCACAAGTTTTATCGCAACACGATTTGCTGCTTTTGTTCAAACATAATTCGTGACTGATGTGTATCGCTTTATTCCTCCATTGACCCTGACAGTAGCGCTTGCCGAACGTATTAGTGTAAATTTCATTCTACTTTACTTCCAACCACTCCCTCAAAATGAGAACCATGTTGAGAGTAAAACAAAAAAGAGAAAAACGTTTACAACTTACGATAAGTAATTTGATAAACTTTAAATTAATTTTCTTCGTAATCTGCGTCCAATATACGTATAAAATAAGCGTATTACTGTCAGGTTTAAACGTTTCCTTAGAGATTCAAAATGCATAAAATCATATTATCAGATTCTATATTTTCATATTATCCTGTTATCACATCCTATGTTATCTTATGTTATCCAATTCCCACACGTTTTCGTATGTTATTCCATATTATCCAATCCCAGTAAGTTAGTTTCGCGTTCGAGGAATGACGAGAGAATGTACGTTTGCTCATCAATGTTTCAGGTTGCTGGACACTCCGCCGTCGTTAATGAAATCGGCAATCGTGAAGGCGCCTCCTCTCGAAGGAAAAGGTTTCTCTCAATATGAAGCGGTGTTTCTACAGCTCGCCGACGAGCACAGAACCGTAAACGCTTTCGAGTTACAGGAGCTCTTAGAAGCCTGTTTACCGAATGGTGAGACGCGTTTCTCCGACATAAAATACGCAGTAGATCTCGAATCGAGTGCAAGACCCCCCTTCTGCCAAATGGTCCACAGTGTCAATCTAAGCGTTCTGTTTTTCTCTTTAATTTGCAGATTACATCAAAAGCTGCGCTTGTATGGAAGTCTGCCGACAAGTAGTGCTCACTATGGACGTATCCTTCGAATAAAAATTTCATTTCTCCGTCCCTACATCAATTTTACTTCACTATTCCTATTTAAGTTTCCTTCGCAATGTATGTACATCTAGATTTAGCTCAACCATTCCTACTTAGCTTCGTCCATCCTCATCTACTGAGTGTTTATTTAAAGACCTTTTAGAGTGTTTTTGATTTCTTCATTGACGAAGAATATTTTCCTTACATCTCCTGCGTCGATAAACAGAGCTCCGGGAGCGGTCGATTGAAGTTCAACGACTTCAAGGATCTCATGTGTAGTTTAAAGTACTGGCAAGCCGCATTTAAGAACCACACGAAGGAGAAGACGGGCATACTCAAGGCGGAGAGACTGCGAGACGCCCTGCTGGAAGTTGGTATGTAAAAGGAAACCGTAGTAACACGGCACCGAGCGAAGCGGGCATTCCATTTTGTAGTCTGACCGAAGCTCTTCTGTCTCAGGTTTCCAATTAAACACGGACGTACTGTCGATTTTGATTCTACGATACATGAGGAAAGACGGGACTCTCCGGTTCGGCGATTTCGTCTCGGCGATACTACATTTGAGCGACGCATTTGGTACGACTATCGCGTGAAATGATTCGTGTCTTTAAATCTTTTGAATACTCGCCGCGGAATTCCCGACATCAGAGGCGAGGAAATACATGCCAAATCCTTCTAAATAAAAATCCCTACACGTCGTAATAAAAAATATATCTAAAAAGTGACACTTACATAATCGATTGAGCACACCTCCAAAATACTCTGAACATTTCCCTTTTGTGCTCTGACAATCAATAAATAACTGTAAAACTAACGTGTGATACGCCTGTCTTTTTAATATTTATACTTTCTCATTATTTTGTCACGTTAATTTTACGGTTATTTTACAGTTATTGATTGTCAGAGCAAAAGAAGAATGTTCGAGATATTCCAGCGGTTAGTTTAATCGATTGCAAGTGTCATTTTTTAGATACATCTTTTTACTTTAATGTATCTTGTAGGAATTTTGGACATGCATTTCTAAATAAAAATGGCCGCGGCGAGAGAGAGAGAGAGAGAGAGAGAGAGAGAGAGTAGTTACAGAAGCTTCAAATAATTATAGTTAAATAACGTGAAAAACAAATGTTAATTATATATATTCTCAATTTATCCAGGTATATTCGAGAGCAAAGATCCTTTGCAAAACGGAACTATAAAGTTGAGTCTGTCAGAGGTGCGTTGATATCTTTACCAAAAATATCGATATTTGCTTTCGCAATTATGAGTTGGTAAGTGTGTGTGCTAAAGGATTGCTAAAAGAGTTTCTCTTTGCAGTGGCTGAGATCATCCTTGATGTGCTGAGGGAGCGTGAGTCAAACGCGAAATCCATACGTGTACCTTGAACCGTCTGTAAATAACATTCGTTTTTCTATCTCAACACTAGGCGTAAGCTCTAGCCATATTAACGATATTAGCGCGCGATCCCGCTCATCTTTCTCGCACTATGTAAAATAATGTCATTATTTCTTACATTTCCGCTCGGCTCATTATTCTCTTTGTGTAAAATTACGACTAAGGAGCTATGTATGATACGTTGTTTGTGTAAGCATATCGCACTGGATAATAAAATTAAGTATATTTTGCATAGTTTCTGCCTCTTCTATCGGATACGTTCTTAAGGGGATAATTTTACTAGCCGATTACCAGCTAAATGGCGCGCGTGCGCGTGGTTGTTTTAGTTCGGTGAAAATGTCAGTTGCGTTTCCCCAACGTATAATTAAATAGAAACGACGTGAGAACGCCTGTATTTAGCGATGCACTGGCATCCTCTTCAAGACTGTATATTGCCATATTATCAGAAACAGGAGTCTCGGCTGAACTCACATTGCCGAGAGTTTTTTCTTGAGACGAGTGTATAGATACGTACCGTAGGGGGGGTAGAGGGACCATCGCCGACGTTGCGGCAGAGCAATCAAGTCAATGGCGTCGCAGTCGTCCGTCTACAACAATTTGGATCGGAAGGGAATGAGAAGTGTGGCGGCGAGTTACAATAGAAACATTTATTTATAGAATTCGTTCGAGAGATACAACGGAACTTTTTGATATCCTATAATTTACCGCCTACTCCCGACTCGTCGGAGTGAGGCGTAATCCGCGCAGACTGATTGATTTCTCTCGCTTCGCACAGCGTGCCCTAGGCGGCTCGGATCTCGCTCGGATCGTGGCTTTCATCCGGCGCGGATTACGTAATAAGTGCACACGAGACACAGATAGGTGGACGGCGATATGTGAAAATTACCAGGAGCAAATCGACGCGAAAACACCATGTCCGTGGCTCACCGTCTCGGTCGTTCCAGGCAATCTCAAATGTCCCGTCGAAGACTTTAGATGATGATGCTTTGATCAAGGAGACGATATCGGGCGATAGATCGCACCCGGTATAATGCGTCGAAAAACACGTAACCGATCGTGTCAGTCCTCGTCGACACCTGTGTCACTGCGAGCAACGTTTGAGGAACCCCGAGCGTCGTCTTTTCGTGAAAAAGAGAGAGAGAGAGAGAGAGAGGGAGAGAGAGAGAGAGAGAGAAAGAGGGAGAAAGAGATCCGTGCAAAACTAGACTGGCTTCTGCTGTACAAAATACGTGTAGTTCTTCGTTACTTCGCGGCTTTGATATGTGCAAATTTGGGTTTAACGTTAGAAAATCTGCCGACTGATCGTTTGTCCACCGACGGCCTCGATAGTCTGAGATAATTGTATTTTTATCGGTTTCTTTTTGGCATCTTTATACTTCTCAGAGAACTATTGGGGAAATCATAACATTAATGCGTGTGACGTGCTTTGTCTCGCTTTAAACGTACATGTGTACGATCGATTGCACATTCGCGAAAGTATACGTTCTGAAAATGAGAGAAAAAAGAATTCCAGAATTTGTGATAAGTCTTTTGGCGAGTATTTTCGTGCACGCTGCTCGTAGAAACACGAGCGTCGATCGTGTCGTTTTTACATCCACTTTGAGACACTCATTCTTATAGAGAACGTGTTTTCGTTGGTGCAATGAAGGGAAGGAAGACGTTCAAAGGTAAGGTACAGAGCCGGGTTTCACAGTTTCACACACATATTACGATCGTTTCCAAGAGAGGAAGACATCGAAGTTCAGAAACAGTCTCGTGCATCGGCGCAATGACACTCTTTCTTCCTTCGCGCGCGGATATTGGATGGCGTTTCGCTGTTATATCATTTTTAGATATTTACATGACCGTGAAGGATTACACAGCGAGGTAACGAAGACGGCGGTCCTCGAGAGGCGGACGACCGGCCTCCTGTCGATGATCCGCTGGGCTCTTATCGAGTAGAAAAAGTCTGTCTGCATATTTATACGGATAATTTGCGGCGACGAGCGGACTATTCCGCGACTTGTGAACGTAAACTGCTACTGAACTGATCATATTTCTATCTGACGGAACCACGCCACGTGACTCCAAACAAGTGGCTGCTTTGTAATAAGCTCGGTATGTCGCGCTGAGAGGAAATGATCTCTGGACAACTTCCGGACGAGATCCTCTATTGTTCGACTATTTTAGTTACGCACGACTATCAGCGGATACGCGGCACAGAAATATTCGCATTTGAATTTCAGTTGATGAGCTTCTAATTGTTCCATCGGCGACACAATCCCGCGGCTGCTCCTCAATATAACATCGAATGCAAACGCTCTCGTGGGAGAGAAAGAGAGAGAGGTGAAACGCAAATCGATACGATTTCGCTCGTCGCCTTCGTGAAACGGGCTATCGAGGTAGGTTTATTTTGAGCCTTCGCAAACGTCGACGTTTAATTGAGCTTTCGCACGAGGTCCAGAGAACTTTCGCGAGCGTACAGGCCGCGGTAATTGAGATAATTGAATTTTCGCCTCCAGTCGGCGCCGACGACGACGGTGGCGGCGGCGGTGCTCGGCGTATCCGGTTTGTCTCCCAGCCGTGCCCGATGCGCCCGCGGAACGTAATGCTGTGCGGGTGTAAGATTAATTTGCATGTCGCCGGCCGCAGTGCGTACAGTCCGATCGATCAGACTTCCGTGACCCTTTGAACAGAATTAATATCCAGGGCGCAGTTGCCGATCGCATCCGGCGAATCTGGAAGGTACTCCTCGGACGGCGTAATTCCCGCTGTCCTCATGTCGTCCCGCACACGCTCTACCTGGTGCAACAGCATTAACGTTCATTATCACATCGATCTCGCAGTCTCTGGCGTGCCTATTATTTCTTTACACATTTATACATGTTTATAAATCTATATTTGTACATGCACGTGTTGCGTCCCTAAGCTGCGTATTTGTTTAACCCTGACAGTCACGGCATAGTCTAACAATTACTATCATCGACTCATCTGTATTCTGATCAGTTTTTCCTTCTAGTAAATTAATTTTTTCAGTAAATTTTAAAACTGATTTTGACCATTGGATTGACACATATATGTAGTAAATTAATTTATTAATAAATAATAGTATAATATATAATAATAAATATATAATAAAATAAATTATTTTTAGAATTAGAAATATATAATATATAATAGTAATTATAGTAATATATAATAGTAAATTAATTTTAGAGATAGAAATATATAATATATAATAGTAATTATAGTAATATATAATAGTAAATTAATTTTAGAGATAGAAATATATAATATATAATAGTAATTATAGTAATATATAATAGTAAATTAATTTTAGAGATAGAAATATATAATATATAATAGTAATTATAGTAATATATAATAGTAAATTAATTTTAGAGATAGAAATATATAATATATAATAGTAATTATAGTAATATATAATAGTAAATTAATTTTAGAGATAGAAATATATAATATATAATAGTAATTATAGTAATATATAATAGTAAATTAATTTTAGAGATAGAAATATATAATATATAATAGTAATTATAGTAATATATAATAGTAAATTAATTTTAGAGATAGAATCGATGTCAAGTTTTTAAGTCATTCTACAAATTATAATGAGTAAATAAAAATTAAAAGAACATGAAAATTATATACGAAAATCATGTCACAAGTGAGAAAAAAGACAATGATTGTAACATGATTGATAAATTTTAAGTTAACTTTTTGATATATATCCAACAAACGTACGGTGTTATTCAAGCATATGAAATGAGAGCGTGACTGTCAGGATTGATTTCCAGACAGCGCGAATGACTAAAAGATGTCTTAAAGACGTCCAAATGCCGTCTCAAAGAAACAGGGCGTTTTTTGAGCGTCTCTGAAACATCTTTTAGTAGATGGTGCAGTCTGATGGGTCATTCCGGTGTAAAGCCGAAAAAATTTCCGCGATAGACAACCCAACATTAGGGAGGGTCAGGAATGCAGAGTCGATATCGGATCAATATAAAAATTCGCATATAAAAAGGATTAACAAAATTCGCGATACGGCCAATACCACACCGGCCGACATTGGCGTACATTCGCGCGCATCGCGCGCGGAGAGCCGCAACGTAAATGAAGACAATATTTATCCCGGCGCGATATATCGCGCCACCCGCCGAGCAAATGTCAACACCGAAAGCTTTATTCATTTTCCGCAACTTCTCGGTTTGTTGTTTCACTTTTATTCGCGAGTTACAAGCTCGCCGTGTGGCGCTCGAGGGGAAACAACAGCCACGACGATCGTCGTAGTCGCGCGCGCGGAAATTTGTTATCGTCAGTTTCGCCTTTCACGCTCGTCAAGTATTTAAGGGACGCTATTTACGAGTGAGGAACGTTATACGGCAGTGTGTGCAGCCGGGTGTGCAGCGGCGCGAAGTAGCATGCATCGCCATGGCGGAGTTATGACAGTA
The DNA here is from genome assembly GCF_010583005.1 of Odontomachus brunneus. Taxonomy (NCBI): domain Eukaryota; kingdom Metazoa; phylum Arthropoda; class Insecta; order Hymenoptera; family Formicidae; genus Odontomachus; species Odontomachus brunneus. The sequence goes on along the minus strand of NW_022639467.1, from coordinate 2,352,427 downwards.
TTAAGGCACGTCGGAGCGCGGCACGGCGGCGTGTATGTACAACTGCGCCCCGAGACCTTAATGGACCCTAACCTGTGTGAGGACCCGCAGTAAATTCAAGCCGGCGACTTTCTTCAGGTCGAGCACGTTCCACTTGCCACTGCGGAGAAGTTCGGCGAATAGTTCGGGATACTTGGAGACGTCCTCGAGACCGCGGGGAGTTCTGTGAACGAGAAAGACGACGTTTTGCGAATAACTGATATTAGACGTTTCGTTTGGCGGTTTTTCCAACGGGGGAGGGAAATAACGCGAATGCCGAGAATTCATTTCCAGGCGACCGATTCAGCGTAGAGAAACCTTTGAGTTCTTCTTGGTAAACCTAGATGATGAAGCGCTGTCGCGCGTAAATTGCTTGGAAGTTGAAGTATAATTGAAGTATACGGGGTATCTGGACTTAATAATGCCTGAATCAATATATTAGGGAGAAAGGCAGAAGCCAATCAGAATTCACACTGATAGAAAAACAGTCAACTGTTTTTTGTTTTCTGCTTTTTTGTCATGGTGTAAATTCGTATCTTAAAATAAAAGTATATCAATATATTATATAAAAATTATGCAGCATTCACATACAAAAATTGATTTTTGGCCAGATTTTGCTTAGATTCCTGCACTGCGCGTCGTTAGAAAACAGTCAATCATCTTTCGAGACATGTCTACTTGGACCATCCACAAAACTCGTCCCATCGCATCACGTACGCCGATTGACCAATTTTCTCTCGTCAATATTTCGAAAATTTACGTGGTAATGTACAAAAAATGGTATAATGATTTTTTTATCTAGTTTGACGAGTTCTATATGTACATGACTGGTTCAACAGATACCCTGCCGTACGTTTTGCGATGATAGCTGAGTATTAATATATATTAATTGTTAATTAATTCCACTTTAATTTGTTTTATTTTCGACGTACTTATTAATGCCGTCGAAGTCCCCGCCGACTCCGATATGGTCCACGCCAATTAGGTTCCTAATGTAGTATATGTGCTCGGCCACGTCCGAAACGGTGGCTTGGGGCCCGCATTTCACGAAGTAATTGTAAAACGTGACCATCACCAGTCCGCCGTTATCAGCCTGGGAAAAGGAGAAAGCACGAATATGTTAAAAAAAAAGAAAAAAAATATATTAGTAATTCTGCGTTTCACGCGCGATCTACGAGCTCGAACGCTTTTCACAGCCGGAAATTTCGAGCCGGCTCGATGAAAGGTGTAACACGTAATTTTCCGTCGGTGCACCAGTCGGAAAACTGTGTCCTGACCGCACCTTTGCTTCGAAAACGAAACGTTCGTACTCCTCTTCCTCCCTCCCCCTCCTGGGTGGGGGAGGAGGCAGGGGCGCGACAGAGGGATCGATAGAATCGACGACGAGCGTCAGAAGGGAGACCTCGTTATCGCGGCACCGCATTCACTGCCGACTCGGTGCCGTTAATTTTCGACCTTGATAATTCGCCTCTTAACGAGCTGCAGCGAGCCGGGGCGTACCTTAATGGAGCACAAAACTCGACAATGGAAAGGAATCGCCGCCGGTAAATGTTTCGAGCTATCGGAACTCCAGCTGCCGCACCGGGATAATTATCTACCCGCAGAAAGGGAAGATCCGGTCGCGAGGAAGAGAGACGGTGACAGAAAGAGAGGAAGGAGAGAGAGAGAGAGAGAGAGACACACACAGGGAGAATAAGCAGATGGTGGAAACGGATTGGGTTTTTATCTTCGTCACTTCATGTTGTTTCTTGTATCGCCGATCGTCTATTCGCGCGGGTTTTACAAGCGTGAATTTCGATTCCAGTTAAGAGCGATTTTGACACAATTACCGACGCTGGAGGAGCATATTGTTGGCATGTACAAAGAGGAGCACTTTTATAGAGTTGGGCGTTTACGCATAAATTAAGACAATATCCTACATCTACGTATAGAAACAATGTAAACTACGTTTGAGATGTCATTTGTGTAGACAATGAGTAATCTATGGATGTAATCTAAAGAACGTATGGCTTGCTCGAAATTTAATTAAGAAAAGTTTATAATTTCATTTAACCTCTTCAGAATCCTGGTAAGAAAACTTACGAACGTTGTTTCCTAAACAAGTTGCAGCCCACAGAACTTTCTGGTTGCGTGTTCTTACCTTCTTTCTCTCTCAGAGTTGAATCTACTAATCTTTCATATAATGAAATCTCATGCAATTTATCTTCTCCAAACATTTCTAATTAATATCCAAAGTAGTTACGGTAATCGTATTACACTTTTTTGTAGGTTTTTAGTATAATTCATATTCTATAGAGTTTGCGTTGTTTATACGAAAAAGGACCGTGTATACATAACGTAGACAATATGTAAACAATTCGTGCGTATGTAATCTTGAAATATATATAAATCTTTTTATATATATTTTTATTTGTGTGGGTTTCTTGAAAATCGTATAAAAATAAAAAAATATTTGTACCGTACTGTCTTTCTTAATTTTTAAGCGAATGCGAGATCGAGGAAAATATAATTAAATAAACATATGTATACATATACATAAAAGGATTTCCATGAAGCTTTAACTTGTTATATATTTATCCTTCTCTCTTGCATCTTGCCGTCGCAACGTTTATCTTGGACTATATTCTAATATTTGCACGAGACTTATGTCGAGGGCGCGGAACTAAGTTAACAGATAATATGGAAATTTTTATGTACTCACCAGTTGTTTGAGAATGTCGTCGGGTACATTTCTGGAGGAATTACAAATGGCGAATGCCGAGGAGTGTGAAAAAATGAGCGGCGCTCTACTGACCCTTAAAGCATCCCTCATGGTCGCCCTCGCGGTGTGGCTGAGGTCTATCAGCATCCCGAGCCTATTCATTTCTTGGACTACCGCCTTACCGAATGCCGTCAGGCCCCCGCCTGGAAAATATATCGACTTATTTCAGCCTTTCTTCTTTTAATGGACTCTTACGTTAAAAGACTCGCGACACGTAAGTCTCATAAATCAGTTGAATTACAATTAATATGTATTATATTAATAAAGAAGACGACGGTGCTATCATCTATTATTAGTTTACTAAAGTCATTATTTTAGGATGCAAACAGATAAATTCTACGCGAATACGTCGATCAAAATTTGACCAATACTTTGCAATTAAGAAAAATATTGCAAATGGATCATATAAATATTGTGTAATTATATATCTCCATAGCACAAAAATATTACATCAACATTAAACTCAAGAAGGTTTTCATTATTGTTGAAGATAGTAACAATGTTGAATACAATGTTTTCATAATATGAAAATGTTATTTTTCGGGACTTTTAGTAAACCTTAAATCTAAACATTAATAGTAGATTTTTTTTGGTTAATTCAAGATAGCTTTATGGTTAAATTAATATTATTTCAATATTCATCAAAATTTAATTATTTTATCAGTTTAAGTTAACGTTTTAGTAGTATAAACATACTGCTCTTTGATAGAGGAAATTACTACACTGTAATTTCATGCCAATAATTTAATTTGCTAAGGTATTATACCAAAACATTTCAGTAATTATAACATAAACTTTGGTACTGTGTGAGATACATCTTGAAGTTTCGTACTGTGTGAGATACATCTTGAACTCGCTTAGTCTTTAAAGTCATGGATATTTATGGTACTAAATTAGTGGGTTTTAGCTCCCACGAAAACTTTTTGGAAGATGTCCATCGTAATTTGCGTCGAATTTACCTTCTTCGTCGTCGTCTTCCACCGACGAACTCTTCGCCCATGGTGTGTTGCAGGTGTGTGTCAGCGTGAGGTATCGCACACCCAGTTGATAGAGCGTTCTTAAAACGGCTAAACTACTTCCTAGACTATGTCCACCCTCCACTCCAATCAGGGATGCTATTCTGCCCCTGCCGTGGGCCTCCAGGATCTCTGGAATTCAGAAATGAACGAAATCGTTTCGATTGCGCCGAATTGTCTTCGAGAGTTCTCATTGGACGTCGTTGCTCATCCTCCGTATTCCAATCACCCATTCTGAGCGTCAAATGTGACTATTCGATTTTAAGCTCATGTGTAACTTCAATTTTCCGCTTGAAGTTAGAAGAGCGCGTTTAACGTTAAGTGTACGGTTGCAATACGGAGCATACGTCTTGCATTACGAAGTGGTCGAAAGTCTCACTCACCCCTCGCCGACGCAGCGAACTGCATGTGCTGAGAGTATTTTTCTATGAGCCTCTTAATGAGGTCCACCTGCTCCAAAGTCAGCTGGACCGCGTTGAGATGCTGAGACTCGCAGGGCACGTAAGCGGCCCAAAACTGCGAGGAGAGAGATTTAGTCGTTTATGCGGCATTTTTCAAACGACGCTTCGATAACGCTTGGGGGTGGTAAAAGGTGATGAGATTTCTCGAAAAAATTACATGCGGAGAGAACATTATAATTTCTTTTTATATACATTTTTTTCAGTTTTACTATGTTTCCAATAGTCAAAGAACATAGTAAATCTTGCTAGAGATATATAACAAATTTCATTACAAATAGTTAATTTTTTAATAGCTAAGGTGACCAAACGTCTCGCTTTTCCCGAAACAGTCTCTTTTTTAAATGTTATTCAGGACGCCAATTTATCCCGGATTTGGCTAAATTATTCTGGTTTAGAGAATTTTCAAAATCCTTCTGACAAAAAAGACCTCGAGAGAATTTACAGTTCTGGTAAATATAGCAGCTTTGCTTTTTCTTCTTAATTCTGAGCAACGATAGCAACAGTTTTATTTTAGTAACAGTTTTTATTTTTACTATATGCAACAGGTCTTTATTGTTGTTGAATTATTCTTCATGTATCTATAAATAAAATATTGTTTTATATATATATATATATAATTTTCAATTATTCTCCTTCCCTGGCTCCACACATTTATGAATGATTTGGGACTGGAAAATCTGGTCACTTTATTAATAATATATTTTAGTTTTTAAAGTGGAAATAGCATATATGAGATGAAAAGATAATCAATCACGACAGAATGTTAATCTATACTCCTCGGTTACAAAATTCTATAGTAATACTTCTTATAAAATTCTCTCCGTATACTCATGTATGAGAAATTGCTTTCATTATATTACAGCGAATAGGTGTGAAAGGAATCTAATTCGAGACTGTAACAGCGTGGAATCTTGACCTCGTGGTAAAGGGACATCGCTGGAACCCGCAATTTGATTTGTGAATGTGTGAGTGCGTGCATGTGAAAAAAATTGTTTTATCTTTGAAATTTCCACTCTCCGTGCGCAGTTTAATTTTTTCATTTTGTAGTAGAACGTCAGTTTTTTCTTCATTATTCCCGGTATGCTGGCGGAAGGAAGGAAGGAAGAAGAGAGATGTCCCGTGCGCTCTCTTATGCAATATTATCTTGAAAGCCCATTAGCGTGGTACTTAAGAAATGCAACGTAGTTTTTTATTTTCTTTTTCAGTTCTCGAAGTGAACGTGCAAGAAATATTTCCTCCGAGATCGCCATAATTTGTGCGTGCAAGCGTGACACGCGCTTAATGCTCGCATCATTCAAACCTAACGAGCTCTTGAGTGCTCGCATGCGACGATAATCGATGCATTCAATCCGTCACGCTCATAATATCGCCAACACCCGAAACCCGCTTCGTCGTCTAGTATGGTTGCCGGGATATGTTCCAGCATAAATTGCTATGACGTAGTAGCGTAACTCGCTCTCTGAATCGTGCGGATTAAGTTCCTTTGTGTTGGGCATCGAAAAATTCCCTTTTTTCGTTAGAGTGACCGAATTTTTCTCAGACTTTGGTTTCATGTTCTCGTCACTCAAGTATCGAATGTGGTTCATTGCAAACTTCACAAAATACTACTGAAAATACTGACTCTTTTCTACAAAGTTTTCGTCGTATTGCTTGTACAAAATTACAAATGTTTTTACACAATAAAAGTACATGCAGAAATAAATTGGAGCATTGCTCAACGTAACGATTGTTTACACGAGGCATCTTTTAGAAGTTTGTATCGCTTGGGTAACAATGGGTGCGTTCAGAAGACACAACGGTTACACAACGGTTGAGTAATTAGTCAACGTAATTGGTCTAAAGTTAGGGATCTAACAGTAAGGACCAATAATCACTGACCGCTCACTGATCAGCTATGTTTTCTGAACGCAACCAATGATCTTCGGGGAATTTCCCGAAGGCAAAATCAGGCTGTCAAGGGACTCATTATTAAGATAGGAGGATCGGAAGAGCCCCATATTGTGCTATTTTACTGGCTTGAATCGTAAATCACTTCCCCTTTTTCCTTTTCCCAAACTTATTTCCGTACATAAAATATTTCACTAATCTGACGTATGTATTCGCTGCGCGAGTGATAACAACTCGTGTTTCCTAACTAAGAGACGTTTCGCGAACGTTCGCTGAAGAAAGTCGATATTCGATACATACTCATCAAAAGCTACCCAATAAATGTTTTAAACTCGCCGTAAAAATCCACAGGCCTCATGATTACCTGACCGCCGACCATGCCCTGCCGCAGCCTGACCAGGTCGGTCTGACTCCAGGCGCTCTTGCTCCAGGGCGCGACTTGGCGCAGATCCTTGTCGAAGTCGAAGTCCGCCAGCTGATTGTGGACGAAGTTCCTGATGTTCCACGGTAGATCATTGTGGCCGTCGATCAAAGGCACCTCGGAAAGAACCTGTCGAACGGTTTCCAATCGCTCACGCGGCGACGTTAGGAGCGCGAGCTCCCCATCCGCTGGACGTGGCCCGACTTTGCCCACCCAGGTGCCGATCGAGAGTATGATCACGCTTGCTGTCCACACACCGCTCTGGCCGCCACTCTGCCACACAAGATAAGGTAATGGTGCTCGATTAATCTTCGCGACGTTGTTATGCGGAGGCTACTATTATTTAAGTATGAGTTACAATCGGACATGCCAGTGAAACAAGTCGAAATATGCAAACAGAATATGTCAATGTCGCGCACAAGTATGCAACTATAATGCATCAGCATTAATGTATCGTATGTCATACGTATCATATATCGTGCATCATGCATCATATGCGGAAATATATATCGACGTGCACGAGAAATTGTTTTACTCTCGTATAATTTTATTACATGTACACAGGGTGTTCAAAATAAAAGGTTCGACAGGATAGATAGTACTATCATTATAGTAGAAAATTAATCATTGGAAAATGTTAAGTAAACACAGGTCGAAAAAAATCAACCCTTTCAGAGTGACAAATGTTTCGTGGTTTATTGGTGACAAGTTATTTGTATACTTCCATTGATTACGCGCGGTGAATGAATGAACGAGTATCTTATTGTATTATTACTTTGACGAGAGCTGTTTACATTTCTATTCTATTTCTACGTAATAATATTTATGTTATCATCTTGCTTCAATACAGTTATTTGTCCTTGTTATCAGTGTTTGAGAGAGTAACAAGAATCCTCTCTATTGGCTTATTAAAAAAAATTCTAATCGGGAAATGGCAGACATGCATTTCATGTATGTATCTTGCCAATAGGAATACTCCAGCTGCATGATATCTCTCTGTGCGGAAAAGCATACAAATCGAAAAATTTTGTAATATAGAGATGTCAAACGTGTGTAGAAATGGATGAAGGATATGTGAAATATCTTTTATAAACATTAAAATAATAATAAGGTAATAATATGGTAAGATACCCGTCCTTCGTTCAAATTCACCACACATGATCAAAATATATAAAGAATTCGCGTTACTAAAACCGAAAATCATTTGAGATTCTGAGAGGATTCATTTTTCAATTTATGCTTACTACACTAGGAGAAAAAAGTGGTTGATCTAGCTGAAACTATAGTCACTTTTGATCTCACATATTGTTTAGTTGTTCTGACACAACAATGGTAGTAGTAACATGTGTGTAAAGTTATTAACATTATAGTAGAGTTGAATAAAACATGATTTTCTTGACCGTAATTTATAGTAATTATTTCTCTATGTTATTACAAGTATCAAACATTTTTTCTCAGCGTAAACTTTTTTACTCGGTATGACTGCTAATGTAGTAGTGATGAATAATAATGAATTCTACCTACCCGGTAAATTTTTTTTTTTAAACACTCTGTGTATTTTATATATAACAGTATAAGCTGTTATTACAGCTCCCTTGCGGATAAAGATTTGCCGCTGGATGCGAAAGGCGGCTTCCTCCTTAATGAGCAAAGTGTAGTACGCACAGAATACTCTGAGAGTCGGGATTGTGGAAGGGGGGCGCAATTAGTCGGATATACAATTGCACGCTCGCCGACAACTGCGGCAATACAGTGCGTTGATTATCCACGATAAAGAGGACTGCCTTATTTGTGAGGCAACAAGAAGCAGATGCTGGATATTTTTCAATATTTTCTGAAATATTGCACGGCAAATGCTTCGGGCGTCGTGTGAAAATGAGTTTTCGCTCGAGTCCCGGGATATCTACCGTGTAAAGCTAGCTCTGTTATCAGAGATCCCACGTCAAAGAGGCTTTTGCTCGGCAATTTGTCGAGTGAATTGCCTAGCGGGGAAAAACGAATGACTCGAATGACGGCCAAGAGCGAGATAATAAAGTACGTCCGCGATACTTTTTTTTTTTTTTTTTTCGGACGTATGCATTTAGCGCAGTACTCGAGGGTGCGACGCGTTATTCCCGCGGGATTATTTAGCGTAATGAGGGCAGAGAGTGAAAAGGAAGCGAGGGGGGATGCGACAAGAACGGCGACGAGGAAGACGCGGAAGATTCGTCTTTTGTCACGGCCGCACCGCCGGCTTGAAACCGAAGACCCCGGAAACAAATGGTGGATATTTTCGAGAAAGAGAAAGAGAGAGAGAGAGACGCTGCGCCCCGGCAGGGATTATAAATTATTAAGTCCCGCTCATCCGAGCGACGGCGCGCTCACGATGCCGTCGGATGTTTGCCTGTCGCCGAGATTTGCAATTCAAAGAACGAAACAGTGAATTATTTCTCGAGCAACGTATCAAAGCTCTCGCTGTTCACTTTTCGCGGCTCTTTCCCACCCTCTCTTCGCGAGCCCGCTTGCAAATACCGGCAAGAGAACCATCGTGCGCGATGGCCGAGGTTTAATCTTTGCCGGGTGTAATCCGCAGGGTGCATTCTCATACGTTATACGGGATTACGTGAAAGAACCGGCCAGATGAACCGTGTCCTTTCGACTCGGTACATAATTCCGTTTACAAAGTTGCTCATCAAGGGAGGGAAACTCTCTGAACCGCCATTGACAACAACCACAACGTCAACACTTCGGAAAGATGATTGATGGTTTTCTTCGGACGTTAATCGATTGTGAAAGAGACCCAGCCGTCCACGTTTGAGAATAGGCCGGCGTGCCTTCGCTTCGTCGAGGCTTATTATCGGAATAACAAAGCCCCCGAAATAAAAGTGGCAATAATCGCTCGACCGAACAAGACTCGTTAATCTCTGGCGAAGACGGCGATTCTTTTCTTCCTTTTTTCCCGCTTGTGCCGTTTGTATCTTAGAGTTTTGCGCGGTACGATCGGATCACCTGAGAGATCGATAGCGAGCACAACGGGAGAGGTTCAATCGGGCCGGAAAATGTTCGCTGCGAGAGTCGGCCTGGGATTCGTGTACAAGAGGGATTAGCTCGGCGCCGAGCGTGTACAAAAGAACGAGAATTACTTGAGTGCTGAGCAATGTCGTTTAAGTGTATCCACCAGCCGGGCCAAACGGCGATCCGCACTACTCGTTGACCGCCGGAATGTGGTCTGTTCATACGCGGCTGGCCAAAGACGCTGGCCGTTTTCCGCCGGCACGTCGTGTGAGAGAGAGAGAGAGAGAGAGAGAGAGAGAGAGAGAGAGA
>NW_022639467.1:2322857-2342493 GCF_010583005.1 Odontomachus brunneus | reverse complement strand
GAGAGAGAGGGAGAGAGAGAGCTTCGGCGATATTTGAACTTCCGCCGGTCTTGCGGAAATATTTGCGCGACGGTAACTTTCGTTGGCAATAATCATCTAGAAGTTTGCCGTTCTCGTACCGTATTTTCATACACCCAGATAGACAAGTGTACATAAAGGGCGATGGATAAAATAAGCCGATTTTGGTCTAAAAAGTGTAACGTAAATTAAACTTGTAATCTTACGTTCTCTTTGGACCGCTAAATACTATGATGACACTTATTCGTCTAAACCTGTGGAAAAGTGGTCGAAATTCACACTTGAAGATACCAAAATAAGTCACTTTTAACAACAATTTGGTTAGTGGTGATTTTGCCCCAATTATTTCATTACTTGTATCATATAGTTCAGTTTTTTATTACTTATTTTATTACAATACAACTTTTTCCTCACTAAAAGAGCTGAAGAAACATTTTAAAATAAAATAAAGAGAAAAGAACTATAAATATATCGCTAAAAACACGAAACACTTTAAAAATATTAAATCTAATATAGCGAAATCAATATGATATAAAAATTAAGAAAGGTAAAAGTTTAATTTTTCTGATCATCAAATTGTTATGCTAATGTAACAACAAATTTGCTAAAAATTTCATTTAAATTCCCATATTACATTATTTCACGCTACATGAATCATTCAAAAGAAACGCGATCTTTATCTTGACTAGTAAAGTTGCTGCTAAACTTACATATATCTGTCTGTCTGACAGACTTTCATAATTATGACGACATAAAACAAACAATGATGGAAACTTGATAGTTCTTTCGATTACATTGATGAAGTAAATATATTCTGTTGAATTAATCATTAAACATACGAACAATAATCATTTAACATATAATAAGCATTTATTGTTCTGGGGTTCATTTATATTTCATCAGATAGTTGGTTAATCCAATCTAATTTTTTTTCCGTGCATGAAGGTCTATCTAGAGATTACTATCGATACTATCGAGAAAGTAACGATGTTACACGACCCGTACTTCGTATCCCGTTAAGTTGTCGCGTTTGAGCGGAAAAACCCCGCATTAAATCCCTTATTAAAAGTTAAGCGCGAAGAAACGAGTTGAATCGTTAAGCCTCGATTTTTATCGAGATACACGAAGAAAGAGAGGGCAAGAGGGAGGAATTAGAGGGGAAGAAGCGTTATTAGAGCGTGATTAATCGTCAATTTTGTGCAAACAGCGTCTAATTGTCTTAAGAAGTAAGTTAAGCGTCCTCACTTGCGACGTGGTTTACCGTGAAATAGTCGAGCGTTGTCGAGCAAATACGTGCGACACGTGTTTCACCGTGGAACAGTTTGCTCGTCATTCCGCAAGCAAGTGTCTCGAAAAATTGCAGTCTCGCGTGGCACGGAAAGTTGGCTCGCGATCGTCGACCGAGCAACGTAACACGATCATCGACGAAGGACTTTTTGCCCGTTTCACACGAATTTAATGGAGCGGGCGAAATGCCGAAATGAGATATAAATCTACTGTGACGTAACCCACCGCGCTCGATGATTAATGAATAGAAAGTGATTTAGTGCCACGCGGACGATATTGTTGAAACCCTACGCCCACCGGTTCGAACGATTATACGACGCTCATCTCTATAGTCGACTGATATTGGGCCAAATCTATTCAGCCACGTTGCTGAATAGTGACGTTACAGTCGTCGCGCGTGTCACGCTTAGCTCTCGCCATTAACGAGACGATATTGGTTTCATTCGTCTGTGAAATGAATTTTCATAATCACGCCTGTCCGCCCGCCCGTCCATCACGAGCGCCACGCGATCCATCTTCTTCCGCGGCGAATAATTCGTGTAAATATGTTCATCCCGCTTATCTCCCGAATTAAATTGTTGCTCACAATCCGATGTAAATATGTAAATATTACACAAAAAGAGTGACATGAAAATTTTTAACGATTGTTTGGGTACTTCTTTAGAAAATGATTATTCCCTTTCTTCCTAAAAAGGGTAACTTTATAGCGTACTAGTTTAAACTACCTGGCCTTACCCGAGTTATCTAAAGGGGATAAAACCAGGGAGAGAAGATGAGGTGTTTAGGTTTAAAATAAGTTTGACATTTTAATAAAGAACTGCACTGTCCTCCTAAAATTGTCCGTTCTAAAACATTTTTTCGCCGGCTCTATTTTCGTTAAAAGAGCAGAGAATTCATTTTACACAGACTTATATCGTACCACTAATATCCTCGAGTATAGAAGCGGCTGTGCGAAAGAGAGAAGTCAGCAAGTGAGAGAAACAGAGGAGCAAGTCCCGAATTGGCTTGCATCCAAATGCTGGCTGTAATAAAGGGTCGTATTAAAAGAGCAGAGTCCAAGCAAGCCACCTAGTGGTGTGCTCAGAGAACTCAGAGAAATGTGCTGAGCGCCGATGCCAACCAAGATTTAATCTATCGATTGTTTATTGGGTCAGTTGTCTACTTGCTGTGATACGCATTGACACGATGATAGAAGCTGCTGAATGTACGATTGTTTCGAGAAGCCTCTCCTCCGATTTTTTTCCAAACGTATCGCGATTCTACATCCATTTATTTCACGCGATAATTCTTATTGTTTATCGCGATCGTCATACGTGTTTGTTCGATCAATACCTCGGTCAACTATTCTCGTTAAGCGCGTGATTTACAGGCGTAAAATTTTGAAGGCTGCACAGAAAAATACATACATTCAAGTAAATGTTACTTGTTTCGTGTATCTCATATCGTGAGCTTCCTCAAAATTTATGATGAGTACATTTCATCAGTATATTATCAGGGAAATATTCTTCGTTAAAAATCATTAGGTAATCGCTTTTCTCAGCAGTAGAATGATATTCTTCTATATCTGTATATATCACTAGTTAGAGACACATTGTTTCTTGTAACATATGCATGGTCTGTTGTTTACGTTATATGTGAATTTCCGAAAGAAGATATACTTCGGAAGAATATACATCTATAGTGGTAAAATCGGTCGCCTAGTAGAGTAAGGTAAAAAAACGCGTCTGCTGAAGGGTGGTTAATGAACGGTTTACCCCCAGGAATTTGTTAATGCATACGTCGGGGTGCCGCACGTCCCGTTCTTCCTGCACGGACGGATAATTCGATTCTACCTCCGTCCTATCGAATGAGAGGCTGCAAAGGGTTAAATTGGGCGGTCGGCCGCGATTCGATATTCCGCGTTCGTATGCGGCGATATTACCCGTTTCATAATTAACGCGTCGATTTGGCGATCGGCGCCGGTCGAGCGTAAAAAGGCGACGCCGTGCGACGCGACCCGTTTAAGTGACGAGATGAATATCAATATCTCCCCGCCTCATACACAATTTGGAAAGCGTTTAAAAAAGATTGACTTTCTTTAATATTTCTGTTCCGATTTTAGACAGAGAACTCATGTTTGGGATAAGAATGGAATTCCCAATTGGTATCGTAGTGGGATAATCTATTTTGGAACAAAGTTAGGTATTCTGACTAAAATCTAACCTGCGTTTGGCAGAATACTAAGAAACTTTTATGCGGGTTTTTGTGCGACGGTCATGGCAATACATGATATTGCGAGATGCATCTAATTTGTGCGCGAGCCAATGTCCGCGCACAACATCGCAGAACGCCGACCATGGCGGGGTACATCCTTATATTCGTTATTCAAATGCTTGAGATACACGGCCGAACCTTTCAAAAGGGTCACGCGGCACTTTTAGGTTTCGCCGGGAATATTCTGCGAGGAGGAATGAGCGAGAAAGGGGAGCGAGAGGGAAACATTACTTTATACCTTAGTTCTCCCACGGGGACATTGTAACGTTTGAAATTGCGGAGCCGGCGACGGCGGCGCGCACCCTCCACCACGGGGAACTTAAAAAATTCTAAAAAAGCAATCGGAGACTCTCGATCTTCCGCACCGAGCGCCCGACTCGCCGGGGTCTCGCTCGCGCGTAGAAAGAAAAATTACTTCGAGATGTTCTCTCTTCCAAAGACGTCGTTCCGCCTGAACGGCGGCATGCATTTTAACGCGTCGAGAATTTATATTCGCATGGTAGAGGCGGAAATTTGCAAAATTTCTGCCATATGTCCCTCCCCCCTTTCTCCCTTTCTCTCCCTTCGAAATTATGCGTTGTCAACGTACGCGACATCAGGCTCCATTCAACAGATATGTGTGCGTGTGTGTGTGTATATACATATATCACACGTTTCTCCTATTTATTATTTACTATTCCTTACGAAGCGTTCGCGAGAATTCTCTGCGTCGCGGGTGATTCCACAATTGCATTTTTCTTTTTTTTCCCTTCAGCTTTTTCAATCACGGCCTTTCAGACGGAGCGAATGCATGTAAGTGAAAATTCAGGGGCAAATGCGCGAGCATGGGGCAAGTGAATCGGAAATTCCACGGGTCGCACAATTCATGTTACGTGACTGGCTGCAATATTTCATGGAAATTTCTCCAGGGATAGGAGCGAGGTGAAGATGGCGACCAATGGTCAGGGAAATGATTCGCACGCTCTCGGGACGTTGAATCTCGTCGGCTGGTGTCAGCTATTAGGCGCCAGACGTATTCTATGAATACGTATGTGGCGGAAAATCTTTTGAATTCTTCAAATTGCCGCGCAAAAGTTAAAATTTGTCGGCCTGTGTTATCACTCGCCATTATCCTTCCTGTCAATGCACTTTCAACTTTTGTTCGTTTCGTTGCGTGGATCGCGCGCAGATTCCGGGCACGGAACGGCGCTCGCTCCCTCTAGTTCGACAGCTCGAAAATCCAAGAATTATGCGACAACTTCTGTATTTGTCCTGCGCTTTGTTCCTTGTCATAAAACACGCGATCGGTGTATATTTTAGGATACGTTCCGCGCGCTCCCTCGCGTCACGGCTGCAATATTTCGACGAGCACGGCCGGTGTGATTTGCGACGGTCGTATTACACGGTGTAAGCAAGGCGCGTCAGTGGCAATATTCCCGTCAAAATCGTGACACTTGTCACGAGAACGCGTCAGGCTGATCTGTCACGCGGATGTTTTATGCTTCCGATACGCGATCGAAAAGTGTCAACGCGCGCGCGCGCGCGCGCGAACAACAAGCCGGGCATAAATCGCGACGGGCGCGTTCATGATAATGCGATGAAGTCACAGCGAGTGGATTTACGCCCGACTAACGGCTAGGTGCGCACTTTTTTTCACTGTTTGTTTTACTTCTCGCCTTTTTTTCCGAAGGGGCGATCTTCAGCCGCCTGGGAAAGAGCGGATGCGATTTTCGCGCTACCTCTGTCGCCGGGCGGGAAAATCGACGAGCAGGGCGCGCAAATGGATGGGATCGGGCCGCAATCCGGAAGAGCATCAGCCGCGGAAGCCCCTGTGAAGCGCGATAGTCCTGCGAGAAAACATCGAGACAAAGGGACGAAGGGCTCGTATGCGCGACCCACCCTTTCATTTCGAACTGCTCCTTTTTTTCTCCGCCCGCGATGTGTTTTGATTCCCGGCTATACGCGAATTGCAGGGGACCCATCTGGGATCGCGACGGTCTCGTAATGGACGCGGTTATTTCTCGCCGTCGAGAGTATCTCCCACGCATTTTGGAGATTGCTGCGCGATCCTGTTCGAACAAATTTTAAGGATCGTTCGCGCGATAGAGCGAGTCTCGCATGTACACTTTCCTGTACATTCATGTTTGCTTCTGAGATCGCAGTCGCTTTGAGTGACTTTTCACTTGTTTTGAAATGAAGCTTCATTTGAAAGGAAGTATATACAATACGCAAACAGTCTCTCTAAGGTATGCAATGAATGTAACAGGAAGAGAAGACGTATGAGAGAGCCGACAGTTGGATGTTAGTGAGAATAATTTGAATTATTAGAAGATAAGAATGTTTGACATGAGCGTGAACGCACGATTGAAACCAATTAAAAAGTATCATAGAATTTGGAAATAAAAATAGCAAAGTTTCAGACGTCTGAATATCTATTTCGGATTACAGATCTATTTCGAAGAAATCATTCGTTTTCTGTGCCATAATATTTCACGTATTCACGCACCATCAAACAGTAGCTATCTCGCTCTGACTTGACAGCAGTAATGCGAACTCATACGGATTATCGCGACGCGAGAGTTTCATTTGTCTTCGAATAAGTCGCTTCTGCTTACGAGGCTTGCTATCATATTTGTTGGTATGATTGATATTATAAGTTGTATTTACAAAAATTGCGAACAATCATTTTTAATCATTCTTTAATTCACTACAGCTCATCGACTATATCGCGTGTGATCATTCATTTCTTCTTTAATTAATATCTTGACTGTATCTATTGCGAATATCGCAAAACAATCCCTCAGCGAGTGCCTTAAAGAGAAGAAAATTAGCTACAGCTGACTTCTCAAACAACTGTGAAGAACCTCAGTGGTTATATGCACCTTTTAAATCCAGTATCAAATTCTCATCTTCATTTTTCACGAAACGTACTTGTGATTTGGATTATTCTCGTGTAACTACGACCAGTTATCACTAGATATCTCATCGCTCGTGTCTTGAAATAACTCTGCATTATTAAAGAGCAGCCGGGTGCTACTCTTTTTCCTGCGTTCTATTCCCCGTGACGTGTTTCCCCGCTGCAGGGGCGTCGTGCGATCTTGTTTCCGCGCATAGGGTAAAGAGTGGAGTGGTTAGCGGAGCGTGACACGCGACCAAGAAACAAAGGACCGGGGCATGCACGGCAAAAAAAATGATAAAACTGCTGCGAACTTTCCGAGCTCGGGAACTTTGTTATTTCCCTGGCAGAGAGAGAGGATTCATACACGGTGAGGACAGGCGGGTGTGGGTGGCGGAAAGGATCGGGCAAGATGGCTCAATGCGAGAAGTTTGGGCGTGAAACTTCGAGATTAGAAACATTTCGCGTCGCTGTTTCTCCGCCTCGCTCGCGGCCGCGCTTTGCGTTCGATGGCTTCGCGAGAGAGAATCCGCGTAAATCAACAGATCGAAACTTTTTCGCTGAGTATTGCCCGACTTGCTCCGTAATTCATGCGTGTTATGGCGGACGTATGGAGAAGTGTGTGTGTGTGTGTGTGTGTATGTGTGAAACTGTTGTTTTATCTCTCGTCCCTAATAACACTCAATCAGTTACTGAAAATCGAATTTTATTGACGTGGTTGGAAATAATTTCTCGGTTCCCAGTTCAAACAGAACTCTATTAATTCTAATAATCTCAGTTAGTGTAACTAAATGCGATTATAGTCGAAAACAATTCTGATAAGTGAATGTGTTTAATAGTAATAACGTGGCATAGAAAATTGACAACGTTTGTAAAGACAATCAACGGAACGAGCGGGCGCCGAGCGCAGAAGTGACAAACCGACGTGTGTTTTGTACAAGCGACAATTACCGCACTCGAAAACTGTCATTTCGCTGTACGATGCGCCCTTTCGTGAACACTCCGCTTCACAAATCTGCACTTATCTGCACTCTGAAATGAAATGAACGAACGGATCTTGGATGTACGAAAACGTTCGCGTTCGTCCGAGCGGCGACAGCAATTCCTCGTTCTAATCACTAACGATGATAGCTCGCGGCGTAGCTCCACGACGAGCCGGCGCGGTTAACAACTCTGTCCCACGGCTCGATAAAGTCGCGGTTAACGTGAATTTGCAGTGTGCTGTTTTTCCTTTTGCTTGCATCCGGCCGTAAGCTCTGGTTTAAACTAATCTCACTGCGCTTTACCGTGCGCGCGATGCACGCATTGTGAAAGGCGCGATCGTAAACTGCATTTCTGTTTTATCCTCTCTGCTTCCCCCTCTCCTGCCTTGCTCTCTCTTTTTCTCTCTCTTAATAGTATTATTATTAAATATATTAAATACTAAGTTAAATAATGTATTAAGTTTAAAACTGCCTTTAATTGACAAATTAATTATTTTACTTTTCCTTTTCTTTTCATATTTTCCTCTTTTCTTATGTTGTATTTTGTATATCATGTCAGAATGGGCTAGATTTATACTCCTATACAGAGAAAATAATGTTTGATATTTGGAATCACATCGGGAAATAATTATTATAAATTAATCGTCAAGAAAATTAGTTTTTTTTATAAAATTATATTATAACGTTAGTGATAATAATCTTATGTGTGTGTTATTGTTTTCGTGTTAGAAAGACTAATAAATCTGCTTAGGATAAAAAATAACTATAATTAGGTAAATCAACTATATCTTTTCCTCTTAGGATTTCTTACTTGTAGCTACTATTTGTTAGTCATATGCAATTACTGTGTGCTCGAAAGATTTTTACTCCAAGGTGAATAAACTCTACTTTAATCTCTCTTTCTCTCTCTCTCTCTCTCTCTCTGTCGCGCTTTTTTCACGATTTACGTTCTTTACGTACGTTCCGCACTTCTTCTTTTTTCAGCAGTCTGAGCTCATTTGCTGCTGCTAATTAGCCGACTAACAAGTGTTCGCATTCGCTCGCGGGGGAGAGTCACTGCATCGCATGCTCATACACGTTTAACACAATAACCGGACTCATACGGCGCAGCTTTTAATCACCCTCCGTTCAAACGATTACCAAGTCATGGTCACGGATTTATTCCCGTCGAACCGTCGATTCACGTCTCTAATGAGGCAAAAAATGGAGGCGGTGCCGCATTCTTTTTTTGCCTGTCGACAGCGACGACAGCTAATGCACTCAACATACGGAGAGAGAATTTTATACTAAAGTTATCAAAAGAAACAGATCGACATTCTGCTGTAATTTATTATCCTTTCGTTTTATATGCGCCACTTGTACATATATTTTATAAACTACGATATATTAGCAAAAAAATTGCTATATATGCTTTTTTTTTAACCAAATTTACTATTCTTAGAAGGAGAGTACTTTCACAGAGATCTCCTCAGAAGGATAGTATATTTTCAGAGAGATTCCCCCTCATGGAAAGTTCCTCAGCGAGATCGATCTTACTGACAGTCTATTCCAGCGCTACTAGGGGAACGTATAGTAAAATTGAAAAGAGACAGTTTCTATGGGAAAAGGAGAAGAAAAACATTTTCTCCGCGCACGCATTGAGCGCTTTATTCTCGAAGGTCCGTCGTGCGGATGTAGCGCGCAAGTACGCTGCTTCTCGCGATCTAATTGACTGTGAATGGATGACACGCCGATCGAAAAGAATCGCGGCATTATGCGCGTCACATATCGGTAACGGTCGAAAATAGCGCAGGATAAAATGGTCGCTGTGCCCCATTGACGGGAAGTCGATTTGTTTTCCGTGACGTTGGCGCACCAGACACGCGGGACACGCGCACCCGCTGGCCCTTTTCAAACACGACGACGGGATAACATCCTTTTGTGTGTTTTTGCGCGACGTCGAGACTTTGCGTACGCACGCACGCACGCACGCACGCCCATACGCGCGCGTTGTTTCTTCGGATCGCTTGCTCGCTAAAATGTCAAAATTCAAATCTGCTGGCCGATCGAATTCGCCTGGCGCGCCGTGACACGCTCCCGTGGTCAATATTCATACGGGCGGGATAAAATTCCACCTAAAAAATGTCGGTGCGGCGTACAGGTGATATTTCCTTCCCTTTCTCGCGCGCTGCGAAAGAGAGAAAGAGGGACACAGGCAGGTGGGGAGAGAGAGAGAGAGAGAGAGAGAGAGAGAGAGAGAGAAGGGGGGGGAGGGCTTTGCCCGCGCGTTCGATACCGTCAGGAAGATTCTCACGAGCGCGAATACAGCGCGATTGGGCGTTAACACGCGCTTGATACTTAATACCATTATGTCGAAGGAAGGGTAACGGATCGACAGGCTCGGAAACCACTTTGATACGGTATCGAGTTGCGCGAGTTTCGAATCGACGGTGGTAAACCGCATCTTCGACGCACGAATCGCGCGTTCCAAAGTTCGCCGAGCGCCCGAAGGCTAAGAGGAACTTGATTCCCGATAAATTTACGGCATACACCAGTGGAGTCCAGGACGAAACGAGCGATACGATTCAGCCCCTGTGTGAAAACTGTGTCGAGATCGATCGTGCATTTTTGTTCCGACCCGCGATAACGCCCGGCCGACTAGGCATTAGGTGAAAGTAGCATTTGTTCGCTAATTAAAACGCGGCGGATCGTGGCATTCTTTTTTTCTCTTTTTTAATTTATCGCGCACGTTACTCGCGGAAAATTGTGCGACGCGTGTGCATCCGACGCAATTGGAAAATTTGCATTCAACGATGTAGCTCGCACGTAGCATCAGTAAAATGTTTAGTCGAAACGCGATTGGTATTTATTTAAAAATATTGCGAACTTTTTCAATTTCGCGACGCTAGCTCCGGGTAACCGATGATCCTACAGCAAGCGAAATATGTTCAAATTGAAATTTTGGCCCTAAACTTTGAATTCTACAACGCAGTAGAAGCTAAACTAGAGCAAAGTAGATTTAATTCTAACGATACAATTTACTTCTACTTTGATTCTGATGAAGTCCGAAATTTTCCTTTTCACGTTCCTTATCAAAATAAATTGTATTATAGGCCTCAGAATATTAAAATGTTGAATGAAATAGTAAAGCTGAAAGTAGGATCATAATTTAGATTCATGTGGTGAAACACCATTCTTAAATCTCGCGAAAATTGCGTATGAAGCGTTTTTCACTCAGCGAGGTATACAATACCGGTATTGATTATCGTATCGCCCAATCGATCTGAGTCGGGGCGACCGGATGGCCCCAGGGGTATGTTGCTCAAGTGCTATCTTGGAAGGAACAGTAGATACAAGATCGCGAAATGACTCTCTTAGAACATAGATATTTCTTCCTGAGTTTCATTAAAATCGGAATAATATTACAATTGGAAAATAGAAAAAAAACTGATTTGGTAATAATAAAGTAAATTTTTTAGCGTCTCGAGAGAAATTTTGTATTAATATTCGTGAGTGAATAAGGTTAAGCGACGTATTATTGTTAACCACGACTTCAGATGACTCTTTCCGCTCACGTTTTAATCTATTCGATGTTGGTCTTACGATTTTCCAGACCAATTTTACTGAGAACTCGGTTATCTAGTGGAGTTGTACAGCGTTACACTTCACTTTAGCCTTCATGCACTCTAAATTTTCCGTGCCTCGTATTTTTTGGGAATATTGTTATTGATTTTAACTCTGTCTGTTATTTCGCACGTAGAAAACTTTTCTTTGGATAAAGCAACAATAAGTAAACACGTTGTTCGTTTTCGAGTTAAATTTAATATTTCGGTCCATTTTGGAACGTGTATGAAACGTATGTGAAACGAAAGGATTTGCCGCAAGAAAAAGACTGACGAAAATTATAGTTATTTTTGGCTTCAACCATATTTTCTGGCTGTTCTAACACGAGAATGATAATAGTAACATGCATATACAGCTATTGTCACTAACATTACAGCAGAATTCAATAAAAAAAAAGAATTTTCTTGATAATAAATATTTTATAGTAATTTTTTCCCTGTATGATTATAATTATATTGTACGTTTTTTCTTAGTGTAAAACTATTTCTACGGATGAATAATTTTGGGGATATAATAATTTAATGCCAGCGCTGTATCTAACGAAATAAACAATAATTCACTTGTAGGAGGACGGGAAACGTTTCCATGTATTTCCGCGAGATTTAAAAATAGTGTTTTTTTTCTGTAATCTCATTAGTTATTTGAAGTCCGGTTTATCTTTAATCTCTGTTTTGCCGTATATATATAAGTTTTGCTTGAAAAGCGGTAACGCGATCATAAAATGACGCGCGTCGCAGTCATAGATAAACAGAAATTTTTCCCTCTTTCGAGCACATATCCGGTGAGAGAGAGAGAGAGAGAGAGAGAGAGAGAGAGAGAGAGAGAGAGAGAGAGAAGAGATCCGTTGGGAAAATGTTTGACGCGAGGCAAGTGGCACGATCCACGCCGGACATGACGCGTCTTCGACAGTCGCAGACGAAAAAATGCAGAAATGTTTTGCTTACGAGAACGGTCGATTGCACTCGCGTAACGACTTTCTGCAGTCGGATAGATTGAAATGTGAAAATAGCGCTGAGCTTTGTGTAGGCAAACAGGAAAACAAACCAGCCGGGTATCGGAAAAGCATACGGCGCTTTCAAACGTGAAATATTGTTGCATGGATTCGGCCAGCGCGCATTTGCGCACCCAATTTTAGTGCTACGGCGGTCATAGTTACGGGAAAAGGAACAGCGTTATTACTTTTATCTACGCGACTCTCATTTCGTATCGCGGCGCGCCGAGCGATCTACGCGGAATAACGTTTGATTATAAATTTTGCGTCACGCCGAATTTCGGCCGTACTCATACACGGAGATACATTTATATTTATTGTTTCCAAAAAATATCCCTCCAAGAGGAGACGGTTATCACGTATTGGCGCTGCAAAACTTCCGATTCGCTTGGCACACTCTCCTACGTTGCTACATATACAATTTTCGTGTGTAATTTTGAAACTCAGTACATTGTTTACGCGAATTAAAAGAAACATGATCTGTGAACACAGGTTCTGCTAGTATTTCAATTAATGTGAGAGAATTGAGGCCCTTAATTCTCTGAAACACAGGAGCTTCAAAATTCTCGAAATAAACGAAAATTACTACGTACGATACGTACGAGTGGGAACAATAGCCGCTTCTGTGTGCGAGCTCCGGGAAAGAAGCACGGTGGCCATCATTTCCGGGAAAATTACAATTGAACGGAGATGCGCCTTTTAAAAATTTTGCGCCTTTTACTAATGTGAAAGAACTGAGACCTTCAAGGGGATGCCAAAGTAGATAACTCGGAAAATATCGATAACATAAAAAAAGGAGAAGTTTAAAAAATTAATTTGAATATATTTTACCTATGTTTAAAGTTCTAGAGTTAAGAGCCATTCACGATTGTATACTAAAAGTGCATACTAAAATTTTGTGCTGTGATAGAATAATAATGTTTGACAGTATCTAACGCACATGTAAATAAAATATTCATGTCTAGAGTGACAACACAAGAGATCATTTCTTTTGAAATTAATTTTTCCTTTTTCTTGCTATTTTATTTCCTATTTTTTATATTTCCTATATTTATATTTCCTGTAATTAAAACCGGTAGAATGCAGCACTATGTACAAACTACGCAGTAGTTTCGTTGTGATTCTATGCCTGAAATTATGATTTGGTTTTAATAATGAAAACTCACGGTAAAACCACTGTGTTTCAAAGGGTCAATAGCCACTCGTCCAATGTCAACTGGACTGCTAAAATTTTTATATTGTGCATAAAAACCGGTTACATGTGCGTTAGATACTGTCAAACATTATTATTCTATCACAGCACAAAATTTTAGTATGCACTTTTAGTATACAATCGTGAATGGCTCTTAACTCTAGAACTTTAAACATAGGTAAAATATACTCAAATTAATTTTTTAAACTTCACCTTTTTCTATGTTATCGATATTTTCCGAGTTATCTACTTTGGCATCCCCTTGAAGATCTCAGTTCTTTCACATTAGTTTAAAAGGCGCATCTCCGTTCAATTGTAATTTTCCCGGAAATGATGGTCACCGTGCTTCTTTTCCGGAGCTTGCACACAGAAGCGGCTGTTGTTCCCACTCGTACGTATCGTACGTAGTAATTTTCGTTTATTGATATCGCAGGAAACTACGCATCGTCGGATATAACTCTATATTACCCACACCGCAGGATACACCGCAGTATTCGAATAGTAGCGGCGCGGGTAAGACCAGACACTCGTAGGGAAGTTATGCGCAGCATTTGCCCGCGAGGACATAACTCTGCGCTCAAAGTTGGCAGAGAACAGCGTCGCGGCGTCCCTTCCGTGCTGGAATAACAAACCACCCACGTTACAACTCGGAAGCGCCAGGGATGGATGCTGAATTCGATTTAAGCCAACTCCGTTAGCATTCGCTTCCGCGGGAGTCCCCCTCTTCCCTTTTTCTCCCTTTGCTCGCTCCTCAGAGAAAATTGTGAAATACATGGCGTTCGGACATCGCGCTCTAAATAACTCGATTATCGCGTATCGTTCGTCATAAAGTTCTCAAATTTCCCTCTCAGATCTGCGACGAGGATATTGCGTCATGGGACTTTCTCAAATTATATCAATCTCACTCATTAAATTTCATTCAGAACTCATGCACGGAGAAAATATTCTACTAAAAATTACGTTAAAATCACATTTCTTTCCACAATGTTTTTTTTATAAAACTAGACTGTGCTAAAGTTGCTGTAGTATAAATTGTTATAGGCATATTAAATTTGACGAAGCGAAGTCAAATAAAAAAAAAATCGAATTAAAAAAAGTCAAATAAAAAAAATACAGTTTAATTTGATTTTTACTTCGCTTCAAGATTAGCGCTTACTTGCTCGTTTCTCTGCCATTTAATTTTCTTATTTTCAGAATCCTTATATATATATTATCCTCCGCGCATTAATCGAATCTCCATTCTAATTCTACTCTTACAGCACGTCCTTGTAATCTCCTTATCCCACAATGTCCTTCCAATCTCATAATCTTCTTATAATATATTCCTGCAATATGCCTCATCTCTTCTCGTTAATCACGAGAGTGCAGCGAGTCGGCGAGAAATCGAAGAGACGACCCATCGTGTCGACGAGAAAGGGCGGCGTGCACACGCATGCGGTGGCCCTTTCCCCGGTGACAATATTTCTCCGTGGAGTGGAGGATGGACGTGTCCTTGCCGGGCCGATGATATATCGAGGGGACAAGAGGGGACACAGCGAACCCCGTACACACATACGTGTCGTAAACCCGAGGACGGACGCGGAGTGGGTGGCGCGAATTCCAAGCATGCGAGACAGACCTGACATCGAAAGAGGAGTATTCGCCTAGGACTCGGCCGAATATTACGTTTATACCTGGATCCTGACGCGCCGCGCGCACAGGATTCTCATGCACAGGGTGCTGCCGGGTAATCGGTTTCCGCTGGAAATCGGGCGGCGGAAGCGAGCGCGACGAATACACGACGTTATGTAATATTCGTCGCGCGGCGCGCTGAGCTTCACAGAGGAATTCGATTTGTAATATTTCTTCCGATGCACTTTGTACAACGGAATGCGGCGGATGCTCGAAATCAGTGATTGATCCGCAGCGCGATCCCCGAAAGCGCTTAATCGTTTCACGTTTGGAAAAATGTCTCCCTTCTAAACCGGCTATATCTTTTTATTTTTCATCTCATCGCTTCATTAAAAGCGCGCTCTCTTTGGTACTAACCCTAGATTACTAAACCACCCTTGAGTGACGTTGTTACTAAACATTCGTAAAAAATACGACTTTAAAATAAAACACCGATATTTTCGAAGAAAATATTTTTTTATTCAAGTAAGAATATAAATTTTACTTCTTTGAGAGATCAGAAAACAATAAAAAATGAAATGTTTTTCATTCGGCATAACAGGGATATGTTCATGTTATGAACCTCACATATTGGTTTCTCGCATTTAATAAAGGTTTCCACATAAGCAAAAAGAGTTACATTCAGTCGAATTAAAAAAAATCAAATCAAATTTTAAAAAGAGGCAAATCAAATTGAAAGAAAAGTTTAACTTGATTTTTACTTTGCTTCAAGTATGTGTTTGGCTCCTATTTGCTTGTTTCCTTGTTTTCTAATTTTCTTATTTTTAGATTATTCCTTATGTATATTATCCTTTACGCGTTAATCGAATCTTTATTCTAATTCTATTCTTACAGCATGTCCTTGTAACTTCCTTATGTAATACAATATCCTTCCAATCTTGCACTAATCTTCTTATTATTTACATACACACACAGAATACCTACAATATGATTAATGGCCAACATTGCTTGAAGAGTGTTGAGATGCACCTTTCTCGTCCTAGGACAATTAATCTCGGTACTTTCGCGATGATATTTTCGTTCTCGACTTATCCAAAGGCAGGACGCTTTCTCTCCTTTCTACCAGGAAGGAAAGGAAGTGTCTTTTCGCATTCTGCGCGAATAATGCAAAGGTACATGCAAAATTTATTTAGGAGTCAGCCGCGTTTCTGCTGCGTTGCGACCGCACGTGAAACGAGCGTAATGGAGAAGCGGACACGCGCGCATGGTGCAAATTCCTTGGCGTGAAATTAAACATCCCGCAGTAAAGGGATTAACAGCTTGATCCGCATTTACATTTCGAAGAGCGAACGTTATGTTCGCGGTTACGCGCAATAAACGAAAGTCCGACATAAAAAATTGCGCCCTGCCCGAATGATCGGTCGAAAAAGCTTGGTATGATATGGCGTTTATTAATCCGCGGAGTTCGTGGTAAATTCATGGCGGATCGAAATTCGATCGTCCGACTGGCGATAATAAAAGCCCTCTTAATCCGCCTATTCATTTGCTCGCGGAAATTCGCGCGATACGTGGGATCAGTAGATCGCGCGCACAATCGATCGAAAACGCGTATATCAGTAGTTGCCGCGTTCATCGCCATTTCTCCCTCTTCGACTTGTGAGAGAAAAATTTGACGGCCGGGGTTTCGCGTTATAAGCCCTCGGCTGCATTTTAAGCGGATGCCAAAGTGGATGACAAACTCCAAAAATGTCGATAACGCAGAGGCGATCGTCAAAACGTCGTGTCAGATAAATAATGGCGCAATCACGATACTCTTTTCTTGCGCATATATGTGCATATGGGTCTCTGGCGATACAGGCGGACAAACGCATATACATGTAAATTAGGTCAAACTGAAGAATAAATGTGCCATTTTGCAAATGAGCACATGGACACTTGAGAGTTGCTATGATTTTTTTAAATTAAATTATAATTCACTAGTGTTTCCATGTCAACAATCACACGTAACCATTAATTTTCAGGATAGGAAATTAACCCCATATTCGATCAGAAATTTCTCATCAATCCATCGGCGAAATGAGTCGCTGGATCTGATGGATAACTTTAGCGTTGTAAATAAGAACGCATTGATGCAATTAATTTGATTCATTGATGAATGAAAAGAACGCCTCGCCGCGTTTATGCTTCATGCGACGAATCAATCGACGAATTAAAGAACTCATCCTTCGCTGAGTTCGAGACGAAAAACGCGCGACGACTCCGCGTTTATCGGGAATTCTTACGTAGTACGAAAATGGAAGTTCTCTCTCACTTTTCTTCCCTTCGCCAGCGACCACCGTCGGTGTACACCGGGTGTATACGGTGCGCGCGAGTCGCGCCGTTGTTCGCTGTAACAACCGTTTTTAATGAACCGTGCTTGCAATCCTCGCAGCTACGAGGTAACACAATGCAGCTGCAGCGGGAAGCATTCGGCACAATCTGCTGGTGGTTCGGCGCGGCCCGCTTTTTTGCGATTTTACCGTATCTGCCACGCTGTCTCCGCGAAATTTAAACTCTCCTCCCGTTTCCGCGGACATAAAGGCGAAAAGAACGTCAACATTGTCATGTCGCGCCGCGATAACGCGGTTGTTCGGGGTCAGCAAATACTGCCAATGAAGATCATACACATTTAATCCTAATTATGAGCCTTTACGGCTTTTCTCTCTCTCTCTCTCTCCGTCAATTACGAACGATTTATATCGTTCTCAGTTCAATTTTATACTTACGTCAAGTTCACCTATATAACTTTAACATCGTATATGTATACCGTTCCTTCAGAAAGAGTACTTCAAAAGAGTTTGAGCGAGACTGAAAGATTCAATTTTGAAACTTCTTTCATCGGGAGCGACTCGAATGTAATATCCACGAAGCTCGAAGAAACATACAATTTGCGTTCCCTGCAATTCCTCCATCTTCGAGAAACTAATAACACGTCCAGAACTAGTCGCGTTCGCGCTGGCGCCATTAATTTATAATTGCTCTGCTAAAATATGTTTTTGAGATGTCTTTCAGACATTTATACAAGCATAGAAAGTGTTTGGTATACGTGATTAGAATCGCAGAATGAAAGAATTATAATTAGAAAAACTATGTAATGTTGCTACAATGTTAGCGACATTAACGTTACATGTATGCCATAATATAATGTTGTCATAATTTACAAATCAATAATCGTAATAAATCAATCGTATATATTAATCGTATACGTAATTACTTAATTTAATCGATTGATGAAATGAATTATTAATCAGTGTATAATCAATCACGTCAAAATTTAGTTAATAATTAATTTCATCAATAGATAAAAATAATTAGTGATTTTATATGATTGATCAAGTTTGATGATTAATTTGTCAATTATTTTGTTCAAAGAAAATCAATTAGAGTATCTAATACTGATTGCTACTACTACTTTTTTTTTCTTTTTTGAAGCAACGCTGAGAGAAAAAATATCTAAGAAATAGGAAATACTTATTCGGTAGATATATTATTAACATATTCATCCTAATATTAAATATTTTTCAAACAAGAAAATATATATTTCTCTAAAGCTTTAGATGTTTATATTAAGAAAATAGTTTATTCTATTTAAATAAAAAAATTTGACTCGAATCTAAATATGTTATTAGTATCCACCGAATAAATATTTTTGTCTCTCAGTGTAGCAATATATATATTAGGTTATTATCACTGTTACTGTAGTAACACTTGCTACAACAATGGATCTTCTGATTACAATTCTTGTACTATGTACATAATTATAGTTATATAATTATAATTATAGCACCAGAAACTTTTTTTTTCCATGAAAACAAGAGGATATAGTTGGCATCAAACTTTTAGTGAAATTAATGATTCTTCTCAGAGAGTGCGGAATAAATTGACGGCCGATACTGTGCGAAACTGTCGTAACCCTTTTTCAGTGTCCGCGAGATCACTTGTTAGCACCCAACTACCGGCGAAGTGTCTCTCATTTTTTCCTTCTGTCGTTAAAACGTATCACGGTGTTTCACATGCCTGTCGCTCGCTCCGTTTGAGCGGATTCGTCGTCGTTTCTAATTATACATAGTTTTTCGTCGGGCACTTCTCATTATCGAGCGCAAGTACGTCCGTCGCCCGGTCGCGGAAAGTACTTGCAGTTATGGCGGGCCGATCTTCCTCCAGTTTCGTGGCTCGAGGCCGAACTGCGAGCGGCGGCACTTAATTATTTAATTGCCGCCGAGAAGAGACGATCGCGAAATGGCGAATCGGGAACGTGACGATTAACAGCCGTGCCGTGCCGTGCTCTGTGAATCGAGCGCTTATGATAATGAGGCTCGGGTGCCCGTGATAATGGTATCCGCGAGTTCTTGCACGTCCAGAAGAAATTTGGCGCGAGAGCGAAGGAAGAGAGAGAGAGAAAGAGAGGGGGGAGGGAGAGAGTTTTCTTTTTACGACAGAACGACCGAAGTCTCAAGGATTCTAAGGAACTGGCTTCCCGCGGTCTTACGATCGACAAGTCTTACAATGATAACGACGTTTGGGAAATTCGACTTCGATTTCGAAATCCCGGAGTTCTTTACGCGATGCGGTTCACTCTCGCGCTCCGCCGAGATCGTTCCGACGAATCTTCCGTTGGATTTACTCGAGTTTAAGGGTAATATAAATATTTGAGGAGACACAATTGAACTCAGAGAGACGCGGTGACCGCGTGCAACGGAAACGCCTTAAAGTGTCCGCCCCGGCAATAATTTCACGAGGAAAAGCAGAGCGCGAGGGTGGAGTGCGGGTGGGGGGGGGGGGGG
>NW_022639467.1:2308886-2322781 GCF_010583005.1 Odontomachus brunneus | reverse complement strand
GGGGGGGGGGGGGGGGGGTGGGGGGGGGGGGGGGGGGGGGGGGGGGGGGGGGGGGGGGGGGGGGGGCGAGGTAGGTAAGGGGGCAAAAAGAAGAAACGTTTCGCCAAAGTTGGACACTCGTGACAAGGATGCGAAAAAAGGGCCAAAGGGAGGAGGTAGAGTGGGTCGGCGGCGGGGGGTGGCCGCGGGGGAAGGCGGGGAGGCCACGAAAGTTTTAAACGGGTCAGGAGGTCTTGTTCAAAAAGTCGTTCGCGAAAGCTATGCCCGTGACGAGCGCGATATCGCGCGGAGGGAAAGAACTCCTTTTTTCGGCAGCGATAAAGAAACAGCCCCGCGGAAACTTCAATAACCCTCGTTCCGCCCCGGCGTGTGCCAATATTTAAGCAACGTATCCGCCGCCCTGAAGGAACATTGTCTCGCATGAATGGTCTCACTCGACCTCGTACACGGTATTACTATAACGGCGATCCCTAGATAGACAGATATATTCGTCAATTTGGCACTTGCAGATGTCAATTTGGCAGCAACTTCACACTTGAGAGAAAGAATATCTATCCGGTGGGTATACTAATAACATCATGCTTGCTTGTATTAATATATAAGATATATTTCAAATAAGAAAATATATGCTTTCGTATAGTATTATAAAATTTTAGCTCTTCATGAAAGTAATTGTTTATTCTACTTAAATAAACGAATTTCGATTAAAATAAGTAACGTTATTACTACCCACTGGATACATATTTTTTAGATATTTTCTCCTCTAGTGTGCTAGAAGGAGAGAATTTTACAGTAAAAATTACTGCAGAATTTTGTAACCGACGAATAGATTGACATTCCGCAGTAATTCTTTCAGATTATTCTTCTCTTCGTATTCCTTCAAATGCGCATTTTTCGTGTCTCGTCAGTAAATTAAAGGGCATATTGATCGTTAATTCGATGTTGTGCCTTCTGAAAAGGCAGCAGAGATGTTGCAACCTTCTTTTCCGACTCTGTGCATGTCAGTTAACCATGTTCCACGGATACTCTGCCGTCTACAAAGTAATTGAATTTTTAAACTTAGCAGAGAGAGAGAGAGAGAGAGGGACATTGCCTGTGCTCTTTGATGTATTTTAGTCTACAGCCATTTATTAAATGGCATTATGGCGGCACCGAAAAGAATATATGAAGTGAAAATACGGAGAAGTCCGACTTCCTCGAATAGCGTGAAATTTTAATGACTGTGGCTATTAAATAAAAGCTAACAAGACTGTGACGCAAGTACTCTTGCGAAGAAATACTCTTTGCAGTTTTAGCGTACGTTTGTTACAATAGTCACAGAGACATTGTTAAATGAGCAGTACTGATCTATATATTCAGTACTGATCTATATATTCATTTGTAAAAGCTAATTAAAATTTACTCAAGTGATAGTATTCGTCGCTATCGCTATTTGGCAATATGGTCGATGTAGTTATAATAACATTTTGTTCTCTCTCTCTCTCTCTCTCTCTCTCTCTCTCTCAATCATAGTCGCTGAAGATACTACATTGGCAATGTACTATAAGCTGTCTTGCGGATTCTCTGACGGAGCTTGTTATAACAAAGCACTAAGGAAACTCGAAGACTCGAGGTGTCTCGTTTATCGCTCGTTAGAAAGTTCCCTCAGAATCAGAAGTATGGGTACACGATAGGGCCGTGATGGTTAGGATTCTCAGATACTTTGAATATCTTTTATGTCGAACTTGCGAGGATTATTCTGTTCTCACGAATCCTTTTACGGGACAGAAACGTGACAATCGTTTTATATTAAATTGACACTATAATTTTTAGTATATATTCAACTGCACTTAACATATACGTAATTAATAATTAATAACATATACGTAATTAATAATTAATAATTAATAACATATACATAATTAATAATTAATAATAAAATAATATGTTGAATATATATTATTACAAGTACAAGAAATGCGTACAAATTAAATATAAAAGCTTTTGGTTCTTCACCTAAGAAATTATAATTCTACAATAGAATTATGTAAAGTCTTAAAAGGATTTTTCTGAAATCAAAAGGGAAATAGATATTCTAAACGTAATATTATTCTCCTTCATTAAAAGAAAAATATTCTTTTGGTTTTCGCTTGGAATATGAAATTACAGGAAACAATATTTTGCAATTAAGGTTCTTTTTTTAGATGTTGAAATATTTTCTTTTTGGTTTTTTACAAGGTTCTTCCTAAGAAGATTACAAGAAATAAATTATATTTTTTATGGGTGTTTCACTCATCGTGTGTACACGCGTGTTCAAGTGGTCCATTCTTAGATCACACATGGAATTATCGTTGAAAGGTTGCATCCTTAAAAGTTACGCGACGTCTCTCGCAAGAGTGCCTTTCGTATCTAGTTCAATGCATACATATAACCAAGCAATTATATTAGAAAGCGTGCCCTCTGATCTCTGTCCCTACCATTCCGCTCACGGAAACTCGGATCAAATAGCAATGTCGTGTCACGTAAACCTTAAACCACTGCTCCGTGATCTCTCTCTCTCTCTTTCTCCCTTCCGTCTTCTCTTTCTCTCTCGCTCGCACCTTCGCCCGCTCTACAATAACCATGGAAGTAGAACGGGAATGTTCTGGCCCACAGACGATGTCTGTCCCGAACTTCTCCCGCACAAGAGAGATACGGTGCCTTTCATCCCGAAGAAAGCCTCGCCGCGAGCACGGGGGGTTGAACTTCGGCTTGATTACGAATTGAAGGTATACTGTGCGATTCTCGTGCTCGTGCTCGCTCGCAGTTGTCGTAAGGTGAAGTAAAAGGGACGTCTGTCGGTTTTGTCGTTCCTGTAACCGGCTTCAGCTCGCGCACAGCACAGATGGGAAAGAACAATCTTATCCGGTGGAAATTCGTGCATGTGGGCGGTTAAATATGTATGACCGTCGCGAAACGGTGGGACGAAAAGCAGAGAATTGTAAATCCGGGATTGGAAAGTTCGAAAAAAGTTTGAATAATAGTGAAAGTCCGAATGTGTGCGTATGTTTATGTAACGAGGACGTGTGTATGCGTGTGTGCGGGAGGTGTACATGAGCAGCATTGAGTGCGACACTTGAACGAAACTTCGTAACGAAGCTACCGTGCGTTGTTACCGTTATCGACGTACATCCTGGACAAGATTATAATTTAATCCACTGGTGGAAGCGGCGAGCGCATCTATTAGTATCGAACGCGAGTTTCGTGTCACGGCGGCTATTCTCGTCACTCCCTTGCGTCGCTTTCTCGCGGTGTGTCACGGGAAACGAGAGAGGAGAAGGAGGAGGAGGAGGGGAGGGAGAGGGGAGGGAGGGAGGGAGGGAGGGAGGGAGGGAGGGAGAGAGAGAGAGAGAGTGAGAGAGAGAGAGATACACTTTCTGGAAATCCTCGTCGATATTAAACTTATAGTCGCAAGGGAGGATTAAAAGGGAGGATTATCAAGGTTTTTCTCAAGGAAACTGTGAATGTTTTATTACTCTACATTGAACTAAGAACAAATTCGCAAAAGTTTTGTCAAATAATACACGCATCTTGTATGGGATTGTTTGAATTTTACTTACAAGTTCATTGTATAAGTTTATTATTAATTATATTCATTAGTGTGTTATAATTAGCGGCTTCTAAATCTGGAAGTTGAGAATCACGCGAGATACTAGGATATTATTGGACTATTTATCGAGCGTGTGCGCTAATTAATGGTGAAAAAACGAAGGATTACCAATATGTATCACGGTGAGTTTCTGATATAAACATGTTGTTCGTTCCGCGATTTATCCGTTTTTTTCAACAAATTACCTACAAAATACTTCTCAGGTCAGACGAAACATCGTTTATCAGGTGAAGCGTGTCGATACAACGTGGTCCCGTATACCGCACTATTAGATGTAAGAGGACAAAGGTAATCCTTTTTAGGACATTTGTCGGGAGCTCTCGTATTGAGGTCCTGTAAAAGGAATGCTCTCTTCCCCGCTATACCACCTGGCGGAAGGTAATTCTCTTACAGATTCGCCATTCCCATAAATCTCATGGTGTACTTGTGTGTGTGTGTCCGCGAACGCTCGTATAGAGCATGAGGAAGATAGAGCGACGAAGATAGGGTGAAAAAAGGAAAATAAAAAACGAAAAGAAAGAGAAACACGTACGAACGAGTATCCATAGCAAAAGTGCGTATCGGCGGTGGTTCAAGCATTGATTTCTCGGGAAATTTTATTCGGGATTATCTACCGCGTCTAAATGATCGATCGTATTAAAAATAAAGATAATCTTTCTTAGCAGGATTAAATTTTGAGCGAGGCGGTCATTAATCAAGCGTCAAAATGACGTTTTCAAATTTACTCTCTGATACATCAGACTACGGAATACTAAATACTATTTTCGTATCAAAAAGTCCTTTCTTGCTAAAAATTCTAACAAACTAGAATTTAAATTAGACTAAAAATTTAATATATTTATTATTATTACTTTTTCGTCCCGACAAAAGCGACGAATGGAGAGGTATGCAATTCGCCACGGCTAGATTGCATATATTAGGAGGTATGGGACATCGTAGATCATACTTGTCGATACGTAAGTAGAAGCTCCGACCGTTCTGCGCCACGGAGCACGGGGGATGCAATTCGGCGATGCCGCCTTGCCGGGCATGGCCGATGCAGAAATCAGCTTTATGTTGTTAGTTCACATTCCGGGACTGGATATGCGCATACAAAGATACAAACGGACCTACCATTTGCGGAGTTTACGTGGGCTGCCACTGCACTGTTACGGAGTAATGGAATGCATGGCTGGTGTATATATCGGTGGTTTCCAGGTGGGTAATCGAAAACCGGTACCGTGCCATGCCACCCCTTCAACTCCCGGTAATGCGGAAGCGGTCGAGTACAACTGACGGTGCCAAAGCACCGCCTTAACACCCCGCGTTGCGAAACGCGGGTCGGGGGTCATCTTATGCACTCAGACTGCCCCGTGCATCGGAATCCGTGAGTGTCCGTATCTCAGTCTCACGCCGAATATCCGACCAAGTGAAACTCCGCCACGCGCTCTAGAGCGAAGTGCGAGCAATGTCGCAGTGTATTATTCGCGTTACAAAAAGTGTAGCTTGAGTTTTCCAGGGGATGTGCATGTGCAACACGTACATCGATTCTAAACTATTCAAAATTCACCAATGAAAAATTCAATATTCTTTTTTCCAATCTCTCTATTTCGGCGTTACGCATGCTGCTGGTGCTACGTTATGGTATGGAAAAAAGTATTGTAAATTGTAGCTCGACAGGTATGAATTTAACACGACAATACTTCAACGTGATCGAGAGATCGCGAAACTGATCGGACATCTACGGATACTCACAGAAAAATACGGGCTGCATTCAAGAAAACGTTACTTGCTACTTCAAGTATTCCAAGTTATATATTCTCAAATCTGTATGTGTGTGTGTCATGTCTTTGCTAAACTAGTAGTTTAGTATTTTAATCAAGACTATTAAATTAAAATAAAAATTTGTTTTACTCATTATACAAAAAAAAAAAAAAAAAATATCTAAGGAATAGAAAAATATTTATTTGGTAGGCGCTAGTAACATATTTGTTTATACTAATATAGAATATTTTTTTTCAATAAAAAATTTTTCTCGAGACCTTGGTTTTTCATCAAACTAATTGTTTATTCTATATAAATAAAATAAGCAAAGTTGGTTTATTAATGTCTACCGAATAAAAATCTTTAATTTTGTAGATATTTTTCTCTCAGCGTTGAACACTAAACTAACTTTTTCTTCGATAAATTTCATGATATTCTTGTAAAGAAAAAAAAAATTCTTCCTTTGAATGCATGATAATGAACTATTCAAGAATTCGTAATATTTGAAGATTATTATCAAGAAAATATTCTTTGTTGAAGATAAATATTGCTTAAAAGAGGCGAAGTAAACTGAGCAATTGCTTTTCTCAACGGTTAAATGATATTTTTCTGTGTGCAGTACGTTTTGACCTCCGTACTCTCTAAAGTACAATCAGAGCGTGTTCTTCATTAAAATGCTACACTTATAACTGGTGATTCAGTTAAAAGCATAACACTGAAATCAGTAAAATCTCGTTAAAAGAATCAGTTGATAGCAGCGACTGCTTTTGTTATTGATGCAATTCATGGCAGTATCATTGCACTCAAGTCTCATGGTAATGCCGTCGCTAAACGCAGAAAGTTGAATTTTACACAGTGTATAACAAATCTGGCATAATTTAAAAAATTTTGCAATAGAATCTTACTTCAACTAACCAAAATTAGAGAGATACGAGACAGTAAAGTGAAAGTGTTTCCACTGAAAATTAATGAATATTCACTTGATCATCGGTGAATGCTCCTTTTATTGATTTGTTCCAACCTCTTGACAAACTAACTGATCATTAAATCATAAGTGTCTGTGTGTGCTTATTTTTCTGTGAAATTAGACAAAGCCAGACACATAACATTTAACTGCTAGTTAGCTCACCTCACCTCAAGAGGTGGGAAAAATTGACCCTTAATCGTTTTCACTGATTCACATTATGAGAATAGGGGTATTTACCCTCGAGAGTCGCGACATCCTTTGAAATCGTTTCCTCGTGGCCGAGGATTTCGCCGCGCGGTTTCTCCTTCTCGTCACCCCCATCGTCCTTGCTCTTATCCTGTACTTATCCCTCCCTTCGTTGTTCGCAAAATTGCCACAATGCGATTAACGCAGCGTGTTCACCTTAATACATTTCCCTGTGCCATCGGCGTGATACAACATTTACATAAGTGCGGGTGCGAGTATTAGTATTAAATCTCGGTGTACCGGAGAGTAGCGGAACATTACTCGCAATTAAATCGAGAGACGTTCTACGACCGCTGCGGCCCGCTGCAATCTGCAGTTTGCAACTTCGGCCAAGTCGTTGCAAGTCTCTGCCTTCCTGTTGCCGTCTGTGCGCGCGGCGGTCTCTCGGTTTGCGCTACACGGCGGTACGCAAACCGTGGACGACGACGCCGCCGTGTTTGCTCGTAAACCTCGCCGTCGTGGTGCATGCTCGGAAAGCACTCGATGGACAGTCGGTGCAAATCCGCTTCCGCCCTTCGGTTTCGAACTTGTTCGTGACTTTGGTGTTTGTTTCGTCTCACCTGCGCACTCGGTCGCGTCTCTCTCTCTCTCTCCTTCCCCTTTCTCTCTCTCTCTTTCTGATCGCTCCTCGAGGAGGATCAGTCGCAAAGTGATTACAATAATTTTGTAGTAAAACAGACGTAACATTTTTAAACAAATATATAATAACTTAGATCACAGATTCAAGGTTACAAAAATTTTGTTGCAATTTTCACTACAATATCTTTTCCCTGTAAACACGCGTTTTTTGCATACATACAAAGACCGGTATTTATAGTTAGGTTTTATATTTAAGACCGTCTTAAGTTCACCTTCAGGTACTCCAAAGCCATTAAATGATCCGTACAGCATTTGAAGATGAACTTAAGACGGTCTTAAATATAAGACCTGACTGTGAATATCGACTAAAGAGTATCTCCTTCCAAAGAGTGAAAATATTTTTTGAGATAAATTATTTCTCTTTGTGATATATAAAATTAAATTAAATCGAACGCGACGTTTTCAGTACAAAACTGCGTGTCGATTTTTACAACTACAAATTAAGTGTTTAGTTTCTCGCGAGAAAAGGGACGTTTCACGTTTGATAAAATATAACGTCGGACGAGAGTGTAAGCTCAGTGTTTACCAGTTAATTATCTCGGAATATAAAAACGTCAGATGATCGTTGCGAGATCACAGACGTAATCATTCGTAAGCCGGAAGGCTCGCGGTGATTCGGATCTCACGAGTTAATGCCGCGTCTCCTGACGACTGTAAATATTCATAACAGAAAAATGGGCCACGGGGAGGATAACGGGCGATGAAATGCTAATGAAACAAAGCCGTTCCTTTGTTATTCGTCGCCGGTGGTGGTCGCTTCTTCCCCTCACGCTAGGGACCCGCTTAACTTCCCTGCGGCGTTCTCCCGTCCCCCTTCCTCTCTCCTTTCTTCCCCTTCTCTCTCTCTCTCTCTCTCTCGACGTTGATAGAAACGATTAGCGGAATTAATGCAAATCTCAGCGGCAAACGTGTCATTTACATGTCTGATTACCCTCAAGCCTCCCGCCGGTTACATCATCGTTCCCATATTTGCCCATCGGTGCTGATTGCCGGAGAGGACGCCGCGTCCGCATAATTACAGTCCTAATCATGTTAACGAGAATTTAAGGGACCGAGTCGTAAATTTGTGGCCGGCGCAGGAATTGTTTGCGATGACTGGATCTCGCGATGTGCACCTAATATCGTCGGGCGAAATTAGAAACTGCGTGTAGTAGACTGCAGTGAATAAGTAGAAGGAGAGCGAGAGAGAGAATTCACATTGGCGGCTGATGTTATTACATGCGATGAGTAATATCATTGTCATGTCGCGTGCATAAAATGATAAAATGTCATTATGTTATGACAGACAGCGCGTCTGCTGTAGATGGAGAACCTTAGTTCGCGGATGTATATACAATGTGGAGTGTCAGTTTTTTATGTTTTGAAGGGACATAAGGCGCAATTCAAGAGAAGATTAAAGCGATAATAACTTTACTCTGATTCTGATATCTGAGAAAAAATCTGTCAGCAAATTACTTCGACATACAGAGAAATATCATTCTACTGCTAAGAAAAGCGACTGTTTATTTTCCTTCTTTTCAGTTATCTTCAACAAAGAATATTTTCTTGATAATAATCTTCAAATATACTCACATCACAAATTGAAGAAAAGTTCATTATCATGTATTCAGAGGAAAAATTTAGTCTCTTTATAAGTATCATGAAACTTTATCGAAGAGAAAGTTGGTTCGACTCTGTACAGTGAGCAAATCACTGCACACACACACATATACGCATATATACACAATATAAGACATCACTACTTGATGATATAATAATGTGATTCATATCTACAGACGACTGTCATAATTTATAACGAAATATACGTGTACTGTAAGAGAAATTTATGGTGTTTCTTCGCGTAATTACTTCGCGTGTTGTTTGAGCGCGAGTAAATGCACTTCAGCAAGATAAATGCGAGATAGGCACGTCGAGAATTTTCGTCTGTACGCGGCATACTGCAGGCGACGTCGGCCTCATCCGCACTGATTATTGCTTTTTCATAAATTGCTCACCGAGACAGCGACGATTCGATTACGTAGTAATTTGCCGTCGTATAATTAAATCCTGTCGAGACGAGACGAAGCCGGCGACGGCGACAGGCAGTATTGTCGCCTTTGCTCGACGCAGGATGCCCGAATTTCGCACGAAGACGCATACTCGGCGCGCGTCTCTCTCTCTCTCTTCGTGAGTCTCTGAGGATTTTCTTTTCCGCCAGGGCATCGTGCATAAGCGAAGTAATCAGGGATCAAATAATTCATTCATGCGGCAAAGATAATTTCGAAAACGGATTTAGGGGCGGCAGCGGCGACAAACTCGCAATTAACTTTTCCTACGGCCGGGGGCGCCGGCGAGGCGGGTAATCGTTTGTCGCGACTTTTCGTACCTCCATGTTCTCGTCCATAAGCTCGAGAAGTAATTTCTGTCGGATTAAAGTAGACACGAAGCAACGGAAGGACAGCATCTTCTTCACGCGAAACTTCTACGAAAATCGAGTTTCCGGTACGTAAATGGATAAGGGAACTTTGTTTTCCGATCAACTACGCGGCGCAACTTCGCTCCATTGCGCACAAGTTACCGAATATTACTGCAACGCGATGGCCTGCTGCTATCGGCGCGCTGTAACGGCGTTACACGTGCTGGTCTCATATCGAGCTTCGTTAGAAGCACATCGAGCCACTTTACGTTACGCGTAAACGCGAGGTGGAAAGTAGCGAGACGGCCGCGCGAGTGCTCTCATAGTGCTCACAAGGTCGCGAGGACATAATTTCGATTCCGCGGCGAAATATATACGTGCGGGTGACGGTAAGTTTCACTGAAAAATTTAATTTCGCTAAGCCGCTTTGACAGTAACTCCAGTTAGCAGGTGGCGCGCACGACAGGCATTTTTTGATTAATTTTATGAAGACAGGCGGATTCGAGTCTACGTCATTTGCAGGTTCAAGTTCTCCTTCGGCT
The DNA here is from genome assembly GCF_010583005.1 of Odontomachus brunneus. Taxonomy (NCBI): domain Eukaryota; kingdom Metazoa; phylum Arthropoda; class Insecta; order Hymenoptera; family Formicidae; genus Odontomachus; species Odontomachus brunneus. The sequence goes on along the minus strand of NW_022639467.1, from coordinate 2,312,621 downwards.
TCTCTCTTTCTCATACGGAAGGACTTTCGACGGTCGCCCTCGGGTCGTCTAATAAATATTTCCCGAGAGAATTTAGAGCGGACGCCCGACCGGTGCTTACTCTTCCCGTGCAAAGCGCGAAAGATCGATCGCCACGTAGCAGGTGCGCTCGATAATCGGTCTCGTCGCACTTCACGACCCTGAAGAGTCTCGGCTCCCGGCGTGGGAGAACTTAAGCCCCAGTCAATTGCCTCGGATGCAATTTGTCGCTCTCCACTGCGAGAGTGAAGGCCGCGCCATGTCACGTCACACAGAAGCTTCAGCCGCGAGTTCTGGAGCGCGTCGCGACGATTTCCTCTCCGCGACTACTGAGATCCTAAAACTTGAATTAGTTTGCTTTCGGCTGCCGCAATGTCGGTTCAACTAGCCACCCATGAAGGCGTCCTTCTCGCATAAGCTCGAGCGCCGACGCTCTTGTTTCGCCAACTCGGTGCGACTCGTGCCGTCACATCGCGACGCTTGCCGCGCGAATTTTACCACCGTGACAAGCGACGAACGCTGCAAACTCCGAATGAGGTTTGCGATTAATCTGGTTTTGTGCGCCTGCGAATCTCGGGGGAAGGGAGCCGGCCGTCCGGGCCGAACAAGCATGAACGGCATGAACGAGCGAATCGCACGGAACGTAATCAAGGAATTACACATTCGAAAGATCTCTAAAGCGGGTCAGATAGATTTTCGTGACTATCAGGATGTGAGACAATCAATGAAGATAATTCAAATTTTTCTAATTACACTTCTGAAGCAAATGTACTGTGTATTGAATTAATTATTAAATTTACATTGTACAATAATATAGATTTCCTGTTGTATTAATGCAGCAACAAAGGACCCCGCACAAAACCTATGGAAAATGGTTTTCGGTCAAATTGGCTGAATTTCACTATGTTATAGTTTTCGCCATGCTGATAAAAAGTTATCATTGCACCAAGTCCCAAAAGTCAATATTTCCCAAGATGTAAAGGGTCAAAGTAGTGAAATATGGTCATCCGCAGTAGTAAGACGTATGTTATAAGTGATACGTTGATATTTATTCACGAAATAAATAAAAATCGATTTTTACATATATATATGTAATAAATATTTAGTTCCGCAATATATATGTATATGTATATACAGGGTGGGGCAAAAGTATCGGACCGGTGAAATATCTCGAAAAATATAAGTTTTACAAAAAACTGTTTCAGATCTTAAAAATATTGCGGAACTAAATATTTATTACATATATATGTGTAAAAATCGATTTTTATTTATTTCGTGAATAAATATCAATGTATCATTTATACTTATAACATGCATCTTACTACTGCGGATGACCATATTTCATTTATACTTTGACCCTTTACATCTTGGGAAATATTGACTTTTGGGACTTGGTGCAATAATAACTTTTTATCAGCATGGCGAAAGCTATAATATAGTGAAATTTCAGCCAATTTGACCGAAAACCATTTTCCATAGGTTTTGTGCGGGGTCCTTTGCCAAAAGTTACACTCAGATTTTCATATTACACTTAACATAATGTTTCGAGCAAATTTTAAATATTTTTTTTTCGATATATTTTATTTATATTAATTTTCGATATATTTTATAATTTAATAAATTTCACAAAGAAATATCAATTTTCTACACATAGTGTCCTAAGAATATATATCAGTAAAAAATCAAGAAGACTTGAATATATGATCACATATCGAAACTTACTGAAAAATGTCGTAAGGGACGTTGATAGATAGCATAGCAAAAATATTGGCCCTATTGGCGTGAAATCGGTTTTATAACGCAAACTCAATCGGAGTCTCATTCCAAGCTTTAAGCGACGTGTGAATTTTCCACGCGGGCTCTCCGCGAACGTATTCCGACGCACATTTTTTACGCACATTCTACTCGTTCTCGTGAAATCAGCCGTCTTCTCTCAGTCGACTTGGCCCCGAGGAGAAATTCCTCGTTCGCCTTTCGTCCATCACAAACGGCTCTGATTCAATCGGTTCTCGAGATGGGCCACTGCGCAACACGCCGCTAGATTTGTCCCTAACAAAGGACTTTGATTCCCACTGTGTTCTACGTTCGGCATACCTACGTGCAATACATTTGTACATTCAATCTGCGTCTCGCTAGCGAACAATGTCGTGAGGTTGCTCCTGAGGCGTTTCTCTCATGATAGGAACAGTTAGCTTTGGAATAATCGCCCCAAAGCAACAATCAGTCGATACAATCGACGTGACTCATCGGTACTTTATGTTAAATTTCATATCCTCGCAGTCTCATTATTTTCTTTCGCGCAATATCAAACATGACGTTGTGAATAATTGGGTTTAGTTACGCAAGAATGATCCAACTCACAAAATAATGATTTTTATTTTTTATTATTAACAATATATAGTCTATGCGTCTATTTACTTAAAACAAAAAAGATCTAATGGCATCTAAAATTAAAAGTTAGAATTAAAAGGCAATTTTTGTTTTCTACTAGATGCGTTATTTTTACTAATTGCGTCTTTTTAAAAGATAAAGCTTGTTAATGAATACAATTAAAGAGAAAAAAATTGGTCATGCTTGAACGATTGTGAAGAACCTTAGTGATATTTATATTTCCTGAATCATATATCAAATTCTCATCTTCATTTTTCTCGAAATATACTCTATATGAGTTAGATCTACATCATTCTTGCATAGCTTTGGCTAATTATGAACACATTTGCTACCAAAGTTGATCGATCTCGTTGAAATGAATTAGAGATGTGATAATCGTATTATATCTCGTATCAACGACGTGAAGTTGTCCCTGAGATGCTTCTCTCATGATGGGAACAGTTCGCTTTATCGCCAGAAATAATAATCGATTGACATACCGATGCGACTCATCGATATTTCATGTTAAATTTCGCACTGTCGTGCCCATAATACATTTGTTTTCTGCGCGATATCAAATATGACGTCGTGAATAATTATGGATATGTCTGTTATGGAAATTGATTGATCTTGCCGAGATGAATTCTACTGCACAATATGATTCAAAACATTTTCCGATTGTAGCCGAATAAAATTAATTTTAGCAATTAATTGGCATGTATGTCGGTAATAGGATAAGTTTAACTCTTATTTCAATTTTGTTGCGTATGTATTTGTGTGTATTTGTGTGCGCACAATTGTCTACTACATCGTTTCGAGTTGTATTTCGCTGATAACATCGTTAAGAGATCACGCCAAACGGAAATTGTAACATTACGTATGCCGCCGTGTTGCCGTGCGCTTTGTAACGCGTGAGTGAGCCTCTGATCGACATTTAATAGCGTTCCAATGACATTAATCGACCGCCAAGGGCGAGATAGCTTCGACCCACGTAAGCATTCCTGCCCCCTAAATAGCGACTTTATCAGATACCAATCGACTACATTTTCGACGACCTTAAACACGGAATATTTGTCACTATCGGATTCATAGGCCGGGAATTTCATCTACGCCCTTCGAATATTTTCATTATCGATCCTTCGGCATAACCAGGCAACACTAAGGAAGGATGGCGAAGAAAGCATAAAAAGATAAACAGGAGACTTCTTTCTTTTTTTAATACGGTCAATCGAAGGACGCGTGACGCACGCGCTTTCCTCAGTTTTTATTTAAAAAATAGAGAGAGAGAGAGAGAGAGAGAGAGAGAGAGAGAGAGAGAGAGAGAGAGAGAGAGAGAGGGGGAGAGAG
>NW_022639467.1:2270737-2308305 GCF_010583005.1 Odontomachus brunneus | reverse complement strand
AGAGAGAGAGAGAGAGAGAGAGAGAGAGAGAGAGAGAGAGAGAGAGAGACAGAGAGAGAGAAGGGAAAAAAAAATGACTATCGTTTAGAGACAAAGGAGATATCCCACTGCGAAAAGATCGTTCGCAAGGGTGTACCTTAAAGTTTATTTAGGACGAATAAATTTTGTAGACAACTGTCTTATGGCGAGAATATATGGAGCGCGATAAAACGCGAAAAGAATGTGTATTACGTCCTCGTGGCCAATGGGGAGGATCTTGCGGGATTTGGGACGGGTTTTGGAAGCCGGGCACAACGCTGGCTACAGCAACCGTTTGGCAGCGCATTTGGGAAAAATATTTTTCTACCGAGATTTCTCATATCTCTTTCGTTGACTTTTTGCCGTCGCCTTCTGCGAACAAGGCGCGGCCGAGTCTCGCAAAGATACTAAAATAATAGGGGAATTTTTCGCGTGAGCTTCCGGCGAGGTTCAACGAGGATTACACGCGGACCCTCTTGAATTCTCCTACGCAAGTACGAGCCGCGATTAAAAGCTTCAACATTGCTCCACGTAAAAGCCCCTTTGCCTTCCATTGTCGAATTCCGCTCTCTTATTTTACGCGTCATCATAAGTGAAATACATCATTTTATAAAATACACTATTTCATAAAAATACAATTTTATTTTTATTAAAAAATTCAAAAAATTACTTATTATACAACTATTTTATATTTTTTGTATTACTACACTTTATTATATATTATCATATTATTTTATATCCCATTATATACATTTTTTTCTTTTTTAATATTAGAAAATTATGTGTACTTTTAGATGTGTGTATGTGTATATTACACCTTGAGTATCTTACTCCGCAATATTATGTTATATCACCCGTGCTTGCGAATACTTACGAGAGAGAGAGAGAGAGAGAGAGAGAGAGAGAGAGAGAGAGACCATTTTAGAAATTACAATTGTCTTCCTTCCCTTCCTTGTAGGCTTGCCGTTAGCTTCCTAGTGCGTTAATAGACGTATAACTGCGTGCTCACCTTTCATTTTCTGCGCAGGGCTATATCTTCCCCGCGTATATAAATATCTCACCTATATACAGAGCTGTGCGCGCGTGCACTTTTAAAGGGCCATTTACTTCGGCCCTCGTGCGTTGGCTCGTGCCGTAAATCCGGCTGGTTTTCGCGCGTTTCCAGCATTTGGCGGAAATGCCAGAACCAGAAGTAGACGAGGAGGAGGGGGAAGTGGAGAAACAGGGGGAATAGAAAGAGGAGGGGGAGACGAAGAGGCTGGGAAAGGTTCATTTTCACGCAGACGAAGTGTTGTACGGTTTAATAACGTCGGCGGAGTGCAAAAGAGTGCGATACGATCGTAATAGACAAAGTGCGGAAAGGTGTGTGCGCAGAAGCGCGCCGACCGGCGCGTAGACGGCTTTTATTAACCATATTTTAACGAGACACCCCGATAAGTTTATAATAGCTTGCCGTTTCCTCGGGTCGACACGGTTATGGGATTTATATGCAGGCTCATATGTATTATGTGTGCAATTTTACCGCGGCAGAATTACGTCATTTGAAGCTACCCAGGCTTTTTTACGCTTCACAGGCTGTTATAACCTGCGAACGTGCTTAAGAGGCTTTACAGATGGATCACGTCACGCCAAGTTGATTTAATAACTTTAAGTTTAATAACGTGTTTCTTTTCGCAGCACAATATGCGCGAGAGATAATATTCTCGCTGTGTCTCGCTGTGTTCACTTCGATAAATCACACTTAATAACCGAGTCGACGTTTTAGCGCAACTTTCTCGACCTGAGCCTTCTAACATCTGTATACCCCGAAAGAATCAATCTATGTTCAATAAACATGAAAACTGAAATCCTTGGCGCTCCTAAACAGCAGAAAATGCACGGAATACCACTTGTTCTAAAGGGCGACCCTTAGCAATGCTAGCAAGTTGAATAGAATTCAAAGAAGTTGATACAGAAAAGAGACGTTAAGTGAAATATCGACATCGCAAGTCAAAATTTCGACTCGGGATCAATCAATAAGATGCATTCTAAATGTTTTTCCCATTCGAATCTGTTGTCGTATTGTGTTGTTACAGAAAACAAGTGCCGATAAAAGTTACGGACTACGAGACGTTTTGAGCTCTCTATTTTGTGTACGCAGTCCGCGGGAATGTACGTGCTCTCGCAGCGACGGCGGCGGCGGGAATCGCTAGTCGATATCGTAGCTTCCAATTGACTCATGAAAAATAAAAATGGTTATCGCGCGCGGGGCTGATAACAATCGAATTAAATTTGTAGAACGGCGTATTACCGTTCTCGGAGCACGTGTGACGCGTTTCAATTTTGCGCGAGCCGCTTGTTCACAAGCCTTTTCTCGCTGCACACGCGGCGGGCTGCGGGAAATATTTTCCAGGTAGATGAGTCAGACTTTAACGTGATTATGATTCGGTAAACCGATACGTGACGCACTTTGTTGCACAATACGCCCTTTATCGAACCTCCGTGTAACGTTGGCGGCTTTCCCCTTTTACGGCTCTTTCGCGTTTACAGTGCATGCGCCCTCGCCCCCTCGAAATTTTCCGCCGTTTTGAATTTTCATCGATGGCTAAAGATTGAGCTATTTCCAGCGGCAAAATTGCAAATTATAGTCGCGGAACCGTACACTTGACATGCTTGCTTGCGAGGCGGAAAATGCGGGAGGTTCTCGCTCGAAAAGAATCGTCGGAAAAATGGATAAAGGAAAACAAAAACGTGTTTTCGAAATTCGCGTCTCCACTCGCGAAGCAATCGTCGGTCTTACGCCTCACACTGGAAAAAAGACCTTATTGTCGAAACGAAAATTTGGTGCACCGAATAAAAATTTGGTTAAAATGCGAGCCACTAAATGTTTGGTAATTGCAACCAAGAGATGTTTCGCTTTCTCAATAATACTTGACACAAGTAAAAATATGATAATGCTAATCGTACTGAATGTTTTTCTCAGTTCCAAATGCAAAACAAATTTTTTCCAGTGGATTGTTCTTCAAGTTAAAACTGGCAACGTTGCTCTCAAACGTACGATTACTCGCCGAGTAATTTCATTCCGTACATTTCCGCAACGGGAACGAGATTCGTCGCGCTTTGCGGCGCGCTGCGCTGCGCTGTCTCGCAGGTGTCTTTTCACGCGGTTATTGGAAACGAAATTCCCAACAATGGCGCTGTAAGCCGGCTACACGTAATTACTTCAAACGAGAGCTTATAATTAATACTATTTCGCGCAAGTGCCGTCCTCAGGGAATTAACGGGCGGAAGAAGAAGCGAGACAGCACAGCCGACAGATATTTCGCGCGTCACACTGCGGCGCGAAACTTTCCTTCTTGACACACAGACAGTTGCAACGTGTGCACGGACACACTCGTATTGACGACGATGCTCGTTGTCGACCTCGTGCCCGAGCTGATTGGTGCCATTGGTCGTGATTTACGTTCTTACCCGTTCGTAATACGCGCCACGTCCGTTCCCGCTACGTTTACCTAATTCGACTTGATGGTAATCGCACGTGCGTTCGCGTTCCGCCAGCACAGAGTCACTGATCGTTTTATCACTCTTGTATTTCACATTCTATCGGTTTTCAGAAAAGTCTCACTACTACGAATTGGTAGTTAATTGGGCCTTTTAGGCCCAGTGCACATAATTGTATACATTCGCTTTCATTTGGATTCTGCCAACATTTTCTATTTTATTTCATTTGAACTCAGCATGAAAAAATCTATTAAAGTCAATTGTTACGTTCAATAAGAAAATTGATGTCGGCCTGTGTAATTAAGGCGAATTTAACCTGCATCGTGTCGTGAGTTGTTAGTGTTATACACTGTCTTCCAGCGCCAAAGAAATGCTCATTTTTATTTTGTACCTTTTCATCATGAAAAAATCTTGTCATTTTTGTTCAGGAAACACTGCAGTTTCACTTCAGGAAGGGTTTCAAGTTCGACATTGTCCTCTTGTATCGAGAGAAACAATTTCAGCAAATTGAGACACATCCTTCCGGCCTGGGAGAGCTTGACGTCGAGACAATGAGGTTAATGAGCCGTTCGATCAATTCGCAATATTGTTTCGTCGGTGTTAATTACATTGTCAGTTGCAAGGACACTTTGTATTCTAAAATAATTTAGCATTTAGCGGTCGCATTGTGTTTCTCCAGATTGTCGCGGCGAACGAGCGAATTTGTTGACGTCATAATTAGGCGATATGGGTGCACATTGTCACGCAATAGATTGCGTCGATAATGTTCTGCGCCGATAATTATACGCGCGGCGCTTAAGCTTATTATAAACCCTATCGTAAATTACGGTAATCCTGAAATAAACGGTCAAAACCACGGGATTTTCAGTGAGTTTACCGCGTTAAATCGCGCCCTTAAAACTCGCTCGACTCGACCGATGTTTGCCTAATGAAATTAATTGTTGTCGACATTGTTGTCTGGGCTTGCTTTCAGATTCATCATTGGAAGTCGATGCGCGCATTCTTTCACAAAAGAGGATTTTACACTATATTGAACGCAGCAATTCGGCTTGCGATTTCTGCTTGCAATTTTTGCGGTAGGAGAGGGAACTAAAAAGAATATTTGGTACATATGATTTAGTTGGCATTACCAATATTTTATTTACGTCAGGTAGATGTATTGTTGAGAAATAGAAAAATATATAGTGGCAATTAAATTTTTTGCAATTACCAAACATTTCGTTGATCCTATTTTAACAAATTTTCGTCTACCAAATTTTCATTACGACAACAAAATCCTTTTTCCGGTGTATAAATCTTTTCTCTCAAGAATTCTTTTCTTTTTACTCGCTTGCTTCATGCAATATAAAGTCCGTTTCTTTAAGTAAATACGTTTAATTCCGTAATAAATTAATATTCCCGACTTTTCGAGGATGCTTTAATGTTTCTATTATATATTATTCTTAAAAATTTTACTCGATGTACAGAACCAAAATGACATTGTTATAATAGTAATTTGAAAATGAGATAAACGTGTTTTTATCCGACGTGAATTGTGTAACAAAATTATTAGCTTTCTTTATTCTTCTTTCCAATTGTTGCACTTTTATTTTTAGTTCGACAGCAGTTCAGTTTGTTAAAGTACATTTTCTAATTCATATTGTTTTATTTGAACTCAAGTGTGTAAAGCGGAATTTAGTTCGTTCGCAGGAAGGCGATAAAAAGCTCGGGTACAAAGCGCCGCGCGTATCTAGGCCTGCCAATTTGCACTTCAGTAAAAATTAAATTGCCATTTGCTTTGGAGCGCAGATGTCGATATTAATGACCAGGAAGTTCACGGGATCGTTAATGAAAGCGGAGTTGATTCGCGATTGTTCCTCCATCCTTCTTCCATCCCGTCGGGTCTGGTGTTCAACCTAAACATTCAGGCGGAGGAAAGTTTCCCGGCGCAAACTAACAAATTATCACGTAATTCCGAAATATTCCATCCGAAGATAGAGCTTTGATGTATCCGAGTCCCCGAATACGTCCGCGACGACGAGAAGGAGGAGAAGGAAGAGGAGGAGGAGGACGAGGACGACGACGACGACGATGCGTCACGACTAGAAAGGAAAAATTCCGTCTCAACTGGATGACGGTAGTATCGGAAACAAGGAGAGCACGTCGTCCTACGTGGGCCCGCTGAAATTCGTGCCGCTCCTTCCGTCATTTATGCAAACCGAGTGTCTGATATTTTCGTCAGCCAGCAGGAGTTGCCAGCGAAGAGTGTCGAGAAAAACTACCGATCACGACGTGACTCGGCATGTATATCCGGAGTGCGCGCGAGGGATTTTGCCTCTCGCGTCAGGAGAAGTGTCTTCCCGGCATTTGGGATTTTAGGGAAGACGAAGTCACGGACCGGGGAAAAAGTTCGATGTCGAGTCGATCGGAGAAAGTTGCCCGCAAATCCGATGTTTCCTGCAAAGATACGAAAGTAACGAGCGAAGCAATCTGCGAGGCTTTGCAGGGATTGGACTGCTGTGAAACGGGTGAGTTCAGTTTACCATCGCGAAAAAGAGAGAGGAAGAGGAGCAGAGAGGAAGAATGGGAGGTCAGAAAGTGAGAGAGAGAGAGAGAGAAAGAGAGAGAGAGAGAGGGAGAGAGAAAGAGAGGGAGAGAGAAAGAGGAAGAGAGAGGAAAGTCCGTAAAATGCACGCCAGTGGAAACGTTACCGCCAAAGTTAAACGCAACTACATAAAATTTTATGCATAAATGCGGGAGTGCAGAGTATAAAAGTATCAGCGATAATTTATATCAGCGAGACATTTCTTTAATTAAGAAAACAAGGAATGAAGTGCGTGAGTACAATTTATAAGAGTGCTAATATTAAACCTCTCTTCAGTGGTGATTTAAAATAACTACACGATTTTCCCAGGGCGGTGAAATTATTTTACTTATTTTATTTATATATTTTTTTAAATAAAAGCATATTTAAATTTATTTTCTCTTTGTTGCTATTTTCTTTGAAAAAAAATAGAATACAAAATATCTCTTTTTTGTATTTCCATTTGTTATAAGTTAAAAAAATATAGTAGTTTAAGAGAAATTTTTGATAATTTACTGTAAAACTTTTTTATATTTTTTATACTATTATATCCCTTTTATAAGGGTGTTTAAGTAAATTGTAAATTATGAAATCTCTGAATCATGAAAAAAGCAATTTTGAGTAAAAAATTAAGTCACAAAAATTTTACTCAAGACTTGAATAAAATTAGACTTGAATCAACGCAATTTAATCGCGATACCTCGAATTTCTTGTCGCTTCTCTTCTATTAAGAAAAAAAAAGAAAAATATAGAAAAAAGTCTGGCATTCGAATAAAACTGTTACCATGTGGCTGAGAATTCGTTCAGTCGTTCAGCGAAAACGAATTGGAATGCCGTTTGTCACCGCGATTTTCTCGCCGCAAGACTCGGGCCGAAAATGATTGTTGCCGTAGCAAATCGACGATAAATACCGCATCACGGCATTTATTTTGTACAAGTCGCGTGTCATCAATCGTCATCCACGTAGACGTAAACGTCGATTACGTACTACGTGATTTTCGAACGCGAACACCAACGCATCCCCGGGAGGATCCGCTGCAACTCCCGGTGCAGCTTCTATTCGAACGCGTGCCTGCAGTGATGTACATGATGCGCGCATCCATCCGTAAATGGTCTTTCTATCAATCGTTGCCGATATGACGTTTCGCGTGTAGGTTTCGCACGATATTTCTCGCCGATAAACTCGCCGGATAACTCTTTTCCAAGTCCCGCGACCAACGCGAGTCGCCTAATCTCGCGTGTTCCTCCACGACTCGGTTGTTTCATTGGAAAGCCGCATTGTACCGAAAAAAACGTTCGAATAAATGTTTATCTATCACTTCTGCTCAAAATCTATTCCCTCGTCGTTTATAATCTCTTGGAAACTTTGCCATTGACATTCTATGTTGCTCTCACATTCTGCAATAATTGACTATCCTTTCATTTTATAAGTGCTGCTTGTATTTAAGGAACTGAAATATGCTATTGAAAATTTTTGCTACGTTGAAATTGACTGTGTTCCTTAACAAGACAGATCTTATTGACAGTCTACTCCTGCACTACTAGACGCATAATGAAATTGGAAGGAATTTATATGAAAGAAAAACTATAATATATTATCTCCGTTACGTCTAAAATATACCCTTATATAACGCGCGGACAACTTTATATAAAATATCATACAGAGCAATATAGAGTCACATCCCTTCTATTAAACGTCTTTTTCTCCAAATAAAGATCCTCTATACTTCTGATGGAGTTTAAAAGCGGTGTGCACGGTGGATCTCCGCTACGTTTTACCGGGGAGCTTTTCAATTGTCCGTTATTTTCCCGGTTAGAGCTTCCTTCGGTCAAGAAGGTGGCTTCGCGACGCGCCATTCAACGTATGTACGCGCACGGATTTCATTTCCGGTTGCAGAGTGCCTCGCCGAGACGGACGAACGGCACGGCGACTATCTCGAGCACCGCGATTTGGATCATCGCGAGTGGAGCGAGGATTTTCAAGAGGACGAAACGGATTATCAGGGAGCGGACTTTGTGAAAGGGCGTCGGCACGCTGCGAGAGCCCGTTGTCGTCCAACGGAAGCGATCGCGAAGATCAAGACGCCGTCAACACCATCGATCCGCTTTTGGCTCATGAATTGTAAGTGGCAAAATCCGTTCTATCTTGTTTCGTTGTACATCGCGGTGTAAAGCACATGATCTCGCTTCGTTTCGAACACGAGTGACAACAACTTCCAAATCTTTGCGTTTAGCTGTAGGGGAAACCGAGGTTAATTGGCTACTGTGCTAAGTTGGCAAACGTTTATTTTTAGTATTTTATAAGTTATAAAATTAAGCGATTTTTAAACATATCAAAGGTGGCTTTGAAATCCCTGCTTGTATAATTCTGACATTTGTTAAAGAACAATGTATGTTTGATTTCTTATTATAAAATTATTGTAATTGAAATATTGTAAATGAATTGAATTATTGTAATTGTTTCTTTATATCAAATAAATTTTCCAACTTGCTTTTTCTACAGTAATTTATACTACAATTCCAGTACAGTCTAGCTGTATAAAGAACATTGTAAGAAATATAATTTTAACGTAATTTTTGCTACAATATTCAGAGTGGAAAATTTACTCTATTTGAGCGAAAAGTCTACTTACTTTTTTAGCGGACTTTCACTTAAACAAAATTCGGAGAATATTTCGCATGTTTTTCATCCAAGCATTGCGATATCGATCTCTCCTATTGTCACAGCGCGTCTATTTGCGCCGTGAAATTGGCAATCCATATTTTATTATTTTACATCGACATATTCATGTTTGTCTACAGCTTGTTATGCGGACAAATAAAGCAAGTTCATCGTTTCTGGCGGGATGAGAATAACGGAGAATTTCAGAATAACAGTGCGGCGGGATTCCTTCAGATTGGAAATTATCGCAGTGAATTATCGGCGAAAGGAGCTTGATTAAAAGGGCATTTCCGCTTCATTAAAACTTTTTCATTGTTGCGCCCGAATTGTATCGCTCTCGGCGTCGACGTCCCGAAATGGGTAAATGAAAGCGCGCGAGCGCGTTATCGAGATCGACCGTGAATTCTCCGCGAGTTCGAGGCTGTTGGCGCCCGGTAGAGCCGAAATAATATTCTATCGATCGTGTGTAATTCACAGCCACTTAACACAATTTGTAGGTTATCGCGCGCGCAGGAGCTTTATCCTATTATTACGTTATCTTACTTAGCGCTACTTCGTTTAGAATCTCGGAATTTATCTACCGCGACAATTTGATAACGCCGGCTCTCTCGTGCGCTACCGCGCTGTAATTTCCCGTGCCAATTTTATTTATTTATATCTCTCTGAGAGAAGTATATATAAGCATCGCGCGTTGCTTGTCACTTTGTGAGATTGCGACGCCGTCGACCAAAGTAAAGACGTGACTGCCATCTGAGAACGAAGTAATCACTATTAGAATAATAACGAAACGTAGCCCCGCAGCGACCGATAAGAATTCAGCCAAGATTCACGAGAACACGAATTATTTATCCGCGGAATGGTCTCACCGAGAGCGGCGCTATTTATCCGCGCAAGTGCGCTATACACTTCCAATGAAGGGCAATATCACCGTGAGCCGGCCCTTCCACTTATTGGCGGGCAATCGCGGTTACTTTTCCGGCAATTTCCGCTCAGTCGCCACCTCACCTGAACTGCCAAGAAACTGCAGAATAGGTAAACCCACAGCGCTCCCCTCCGCGCTCCTCCGTGACCCGTAATTGAGCGGAGCGATTGCGGTAACATTTCCCGCAATTTCCGTCTAATCGCCGTCTTGCCAAAAAGGTAGCAACAAACTACGAGAGGCAGGCGGTCGCATAAGCCGCGGCGAACGGCTGGCGAACGATTCGACCGATTGAGGCAACTTTCTTGCTAACTTCCGCTCGCCCGTTGCCGCATTTGTTGCGAATTTAATGCCTCACGGTGAAACGTGCAAGAAGTTACGTCGACACGTTGCGCCATAACGCGACTCGAATGACAAACTATCGACTATCGACGGTCGCGCGCGTTCATCCTTATCTTAATAAATGCAGGGATAGATGCAGGATGATAGATTTTCAGGATATTCCAATTCATTATTGTATTAATATAACGCAATTCACCGAACTTGTCCAAAGATATAATCACGCCAACATAAGCTCTCGTATATGATTTGCGTATGAAATAAAATCAAATCTAAATGTGTAAATTATATTTGTATTTTTATATATAATAATTAATCATTTTTAGTCGCTACGTTAGATACATTGTTTCATTATGTCATGTTTATATTGGGAAAGAAAGTAAGGACACAATGATAAATAAATACATCAGGACACATGAAAGAATGCAATGTTGCTCACCAAATTTGTAATACCCAAAAATATAATTCTATAAACAAACTCCCACAATTGTCAGAGATAGAATTAAATTTAACTGTGTAAACTATATTTATATTTTTATACAATAATTAGTCATTTTTAATCATTACGCCAATCACATTTGTGCCATTATTGTCAGGTACTTACATTGGAAAAGAAAGGGACGATAAAAGTATCAGAACCATAGAGCAATGCGACGTAGCTATGTAGCTAAGACCGTGAGCGTTTAATTATTGTCGTTAGTGTTTCTAGCCAGAAGTGGTCGTTAACTGCAGACGTTTGTATAAAAATACACACCACCACGGGCTTTCGTTTCGGACACGGTGCTATCCGATCGTCAGAGCCAGCACGTCCGTTTATCCTGAACTATCCCCGTGCTTTTGTTTCACCGGAAAAAACTCGAGAAGATACCGCCTCTCTCCGACGATTCTTATTTCTTCATCCGTGATTTCCGCCGATTCATTTCCGGATCCGCCGGGGAGAATCGCGGAGATCTGATCGCGTGTGTCTTCTCTCACGAGTCTTTCTATTTAAATTCTTCAGGCTCATGCATGTATACAGTTGTATACCGAGGCCGAGGCTTTCTCGTGCTTTTGGCAAGGATGCCATATACCAATGTCGCGCTATCCAGACGACCTCGATCGCCCGTCAGGTTAGATATAGTTGCTTCTATTGGCGATTTGATTGTGTATCTACTGATTATATATTTGACAGAATTATTGTCTCCTTTCTGTGTATCATTCATCATTTGGTGGTTCATTTTCATTTTTTTTTTTTTTTTGTGAATATTACTTTTTTATGAAACATCTCACGACGTAGTCTAAGAAGTTTATTTAATGTATTTCGCATTTAATGTATTAATAATAATAACGACTAAATAATAATTCATAATAATGACTGTTCAACTAATAGGCAACCTGCCAATTTCTCCCGTGTAAGTAGTGCTCGGAGAAAATAAATATTTGCCATTCCCGTCGAGAAAGTTATTTATGACTCGATCCGATAGCAACGGGGCAGTAGTAACCCCCGCATTAGTGATCACTTTTTACCAAATACCAATACTGTACTGATCGTATCGATTAATTTTGCTCGATATTATCGATGCAATAAATACGGTATTTGGCAAAAAGTGATATTTGGCCGCTCACTACTACTATTTTCTGCGTCAAGCGTAATGTATGATGGAAAACGTATGATGGAGGAGACATTTATGTCCATTATGTTGATAATTCTAGTCATTCCACGCATCGCCAGAATCTCACGAATTACTACCGTGCAATTATGTCGGACATGCGATATAATAACCTGAGTATTCAATATCGAAATATTGAAATTCCAAAATTTAATCGAACAGAGAGAGAGAGAGAGAGAGAGAGAGAGAGAGAGAAAGCGTGTAACCCGCGTCATCGTGAGTTGTGCGAAGGTGAATTATGTTTTGATGAAATTTTCAATTTTTCGACAAGCATATCCTGCCAGGAAGATTCGATTTACGCCCGGAAGGGTTATTAAAGCGACGTAGCGTCGCGAAAGCGCGGAGATATCTTTGGGAATACAAAGTTCGGATCTCGCAGAGCGTAAAACATGTTTCGGACGGCGATGTCGATCGCGATTCGATCATCTGCACGCTAGTGCTATAGGCGTTGTGCGAGCAGGTGACTTTGACGACGGCTGGCACAAATACGGGAACTGACGTTCGCACTTTTGTCAATATGGCTGTTATCTGGACGCTGGCTGACCTACAAATTTTAGATCCGAGCATACTGAACAAGCGGAAGCGCATTATGTTCGTCGAATTGGGATTATTTCCCGGTATGTATTATAAGCGCATTCTCTCTATCTTCGTTCAATGTCGAGTCGAAAGTTTATCAGAGTTAGCACAAATAATATGCGATTTTTATTTTAAAATTCCCATAGGAGACGTTTGAATGTTAATCCCTCCTTACAGACTGGGTGGTTTTTTTTTGAGTGACTTTCACAGTCTTCCAAGTAGAATTTTATCATATACGTCTTTTGAAACATAAAACTGATAGAATATATTATTTATGAGACTTTATTAGAGTTTATTATTTAAGAGGAGCTAATAACGACATGAACCATAATATAACCTTATTCTTGATATATTTACAGCAAATTCGTTAGCGCGACTGAGAAATCGTGAAGTGGTCGAGACGGTCGGTACTTGCAAACTCCGAAGAGCTCTCGAGGCGCGTCGCCTTGAATTCGACCAGTGCATCTCGACGCGTCGTCATCGCCTTGGATACCGGTAAATCCGGTATATCACCTGGGTGTCGTTAGATCTTACCGTCAACGTGAGGGAATGGATCAACAAGAGACTGTCGGGCGATAATGCGAGATCGATCTACGTGCCGGATCTCATATGAAAAAAACGTCGAATAAATTTTACGCAGTTCGCGTGTGAAAATCGAAAATCTTGTTTGAACTGAGCGGAATTGATCACGACATAAACGAACTGTCCAGTTCCTCAGTTTCAACTTGTGAGAGAAAGAAAATATAGATTGCTTGAAAAAATGGGAAAACAATGCTTTAATAAAAGTTGAAATTATTCGATGTATCGTTATTCGAGATGCGAAAGTCGAGGAGTTTACCTAACCCTAAGTCTCCGATTTTTCAAAATAAAGACAAAGATTCAAGTCACAACCTCAGTTTCGAAATTGCTGGTACGTTCAGCCCACGCGCTACCAATTTATAAAATTAGTCAAAAAGTCACGTTTTTAGGAGTTTAAAGCCCTATTTTTTTCGGAAACGCGATAGTTTCTGAGATCACATTTGTATTCAACGGATCAGATCCACCAAAGAACGGCAAGAACTTAACGACAAAAATGCAAGAAATTACAAATCAAAATATGTGTTAATATAGTATTATCGTTATCTCGTAATTCAGACCGAAAGAGCTGCAAACATTTCACAAACGTGGAGAATCTCGCCGCGCGGAACCGGCAATAATTTGCAAGCGTCGGCCACCTTCGGTGCGCCGATGCAATTTCGGTGATTCGCTGTTTCAATTCGCGGAAACAGCCCGTTAGTCAGACGACCGCATCGAGGCTCTCTGCGGCGGTTAATTAATTCAACGAAATTAATTTCATGAGATTAATTATATCACTAATTAATCCGACGAGTCCATTCCGGCGAGCAGTCCGCGACAGAGATTTCCGAAGTGACGAGTCGAAATTTCGTCGGCGTGTGCGCACAAAACCGTGGCAATTTCGCAATTTCGTCGAAGCACTTCGCGGGTGTCCGCGGGCGAACGGACAAAATTGCGCGGACATTTCCCCGATGCGAGATAAAAACGCTCGAGAGAGCGCGGCAATCACGTCTATATTACCGTTCGATCACGCGGAAAAGCGTAACGCCCCGCGTTCGCGCGGACGGCGCCTGCAGGTTCCCAGGTGCGCTCGGACCCTTCGACAAAGGGTCTTCGACGAGTCTCCCAGAGCGATCGATGCGATCGGAAGCTGCCGCAGCGCTCGAGAAAAGGGAAGGGAGAGAGAGTGTCCCTGGAAGAAGCATAAACCGGTCGGTCGGTCGGTCGGCCGGCGGATGTCGTAGATGTAACGCGAGGAATGAAGAAAGAGGAGAAAAGCGACGTCGTTCGCCGGACTTTTAATGGACTTTTCGCCTCGCGGCGCGCCCCCCGCTTGCGTCGACTGCTGATTCAGCGTGGAAATTACGTCAGCTTCCTCGAGAGGACGGAGCACATTCGGAAGTGCCGCCGCTTTCTTTTTCCCCTCCTCGCCGCGGAGCTCGTCCGGCCAACGGCGGCTTTTTTTTGCAGGACGGACAAATCGCCCGTTCGAAGGGCGTGAAAAGATAGGTTGCGTGTTGTACGTTAGTTTCACGGTAATTTACTGATCGCAAAGGGTAAGTGTCCGAACAGATGTGCCCGGTCGATTGCAGGTATCATTTTATGGGTATATTTTTTTTTTACTACAACGTACTCCGTACGCAAGAATTTTTGAGTGCGCATTTTCTCGCTTCTTATGTTATCAACCGAGAGTTCCGCGGCGAGGGGCCTGGACAACGATCTGTATAACCAGACGGAGCATTCATATAGAATCCGCGGGAAGAAGGTGAATTTGACATGTGAAGAGAAGAGAATGACAATCTTTTAGTATTCCTCTCTCTTTTCAACTAGTTAGTAATGTATGTGTACTGAGCTGTCAAGAATAGGTAAACAGAAGAAATACGCAATATACGCAAAGGAAAGATGGTGAGAGTTACAGAAATTGAGAAATAAACGTAATTGTAAACTAATAATGAGATGGATAAGAGAGAGATAATTTTGCCATTTTGTCTGTGAAGAACTCGAAAAATTCATTGGTATTTTTATCTTAGGGCCGTTTTGCATTATCTCGTCTAACGCGGATACAAGGGGTGCTCAGAGCGAAGAAACCTAGAATACTCAGAAGTTAATGCAACTTTTACGATCTATCCTGTACGGTCGTCAAGGCTGGATGAAAATGCTTCTTCTTGTTTTTTGTAGCTCTGGACGCGACGAGCGGAAGGCATAGGGGGGAGAAGCCCCTTCAATTTTCCATGTCGCGGAAATCGCATTTGCGTCGCCGGCACTTTCGATATCCCTCCTTTAACGCGGCACCCATTAATTGCTTAAAAGCCTCGGGTTACTACCCCGTTAAGAACTGAAATATGATTATCGAGTGGTAATTAACGAGCTGGCGGTGTACAGTATCGTGAATTATTCATGTATCGCGAGCGGCAAATAAGTCGAAATTCGATTAAAGTCGATAACAGCGATGTTACGAAGTAACTTTCTCATGCACGTCGCATGCATTATGGTCGGACTCCTTTGGCACTGACTCCGTCAAATGAATTCTGTAAATTGTGAATGTCGAGCTAGTTACACGTTACTTTGTAATTTACTAATTAACGTTGCACTCTGGAAAGAAAGCGAGAGAAACACGACGAGAGAGAGCAAGAGACAGAGTGCGATAAAGGAACGTGGAAAACACCCAGTGTTCGTCAAAAAACTCGATTTGTAGGTAATGCGACAAAATTACAAGATAATTTCCTTCCGATTCTTTATAATTTAGTCGTGTGCCCTTTATGCTGCGGAAAAAATTATTCTCGAATAGCAGACGAAGTGTTATCTTTATAACAATATACCGAGTTCACTTGTCCAGCAGCACAGGGTAAAGAAGACTATGTATAAAATATGTATCCTGATTAGTAGTTCCAGAGTTTCCGCGAGAGGTCTCTACAACCCTCCTGGCGACCCTTAATTATAGGCCAACTTCATCTCATCCACCTATATGTTGAATCATCTTATGAATAAAAATTGCATTAATTACCAAAAACAGTATATCATACATTGTAAGAAATTTCATTCTAGCTAGTAACACATCGCTTAATTTTATTTAGTCACGACAGAGAATATTAATTAAAAATTTCGAGAAACACGAAAATTTACTTTGCTATTACTAAAAAAATTTTTTCTCTTAACTTAACTGTAATATTATTCTAGTCTTAATGAAACTCAGGAAAAAGTATTTATGTTCTGAAAGGACCATTTCTCGATTTTGTACTCCCAATATTCCTTTCAATATAAATACTAAAAAAAGCACATGAACAACATACTTTCAGAGCTATATAGTCCCGATCTTCTCTATTTCACCCCGAATTACGGGTGAACTATAAATTATGCGGATATTTATGACAAAGCTATTTGTGTGTAACTCGCAAAAGCATATTTATTCAAAACAAATACCCCATGGATGATTTCTCCCTTGCTACCGTCGCTCCTCATCAGCTGCCTCCCGTAGCTTCGTGAACGAGGAGGGAAAATATTCGCGAGAGAGATACGCCCAGAGGAGTTAAAATATTCACAATGCCAGGGTTAACTGTCTACACGCATCCGTATCCTCTATTCATTATCCTGTTACCCTCTCCAAACAATGCATAAGCTCGACATTGTCACGCTGATTACGCGGAAGCCGGTAATAACACCGTATACAATGCCGAACTCGCGGAGCCGGTCGAATCAATGCTGGCACTCTTGCGAGGCTACCACCGCGGCTGTCCTCGAGGCTGATAAATATTCATGGCTCACCGTAGTTGGCACGATTTCCCCGTCGTAAAACGGCCGGATGACGTGGGCGAATCCGTGCGACAGTTCCATCGTTCCGCGTCGCGATAATCACGTCGCGGTAATGCCGCGCCCGCTTAAATCGTTGAACGCGTCGTAATTGAGAGCCCTCGTTCCTCGTGAAGCGAGGATTTTTGCGCGAATTAAACGGCTTGTGATTCTCTCCTTCTCTCTCCATACATATATCTTTTCCGGGACGTCGCGGCCAAGTCGTTAATTCCACATATGTCTTGGAAAAACCAAAGATGTGCTGTCGGCTCGTACACGCAGAAAAATAGCATTCTACCGCTAAGAAAATCGATTACCTAGTTTATAAAATACTCTATTTTAAATAGCGACTATTTTCAACAAAGAATGTTTTCTTGATTGCAGTCTTGAAATATACTCATTGCAAATTTTAGGAAAACTCATTACCATATATTCAACAGAAGAATTAATTTTTTTTCACAAAAATACTAGAAAACTTTACCCGATTGGTCCGCCACTATGCAGTAAGCAAACTAAATTTTTACTTTAATTTAATATTCTTCAGAGAAATGCTAAACTTATTACAATACAGAATGTATTTTAAATAAATTTCTTGCTTATGATGAATTGATGGATTTGTAATATTCTTATAAAGTACTTGAAACAAGCAATTATATAGTCTTCTGTGTGTACGAGTTAGCCTCCCCCTCTGTGGAAATAGATGAAACTCACGGAAATAGATGAAGGATCGACGAAGAAAGACCTTTTGCAGTGACGAACGCGTCGCTCGTAAAATCAGGATTTCACGATCGTTGGGTTCCTCTATTCGGTTCCTTCCTATTCTCATCGATCGACAATCGACGTCCGGATATTAAAAGAGATGAATCTGCTGTTCGCTGCAGAGGATACGAAGTGAATAAAGCAAACTAAATGATAAAGCACACGATACAGCGAAGCTCATTTCTGTTCCGCGTCGTTGAGATCGTATTCCCGAGTGCGCGTTTCCACGTTTTAAGATACGAATCCAATCATCGTCATGAACGCTTGATGCTTTCTCTCGGATGGAAATCGCAGCGTACGTACATTTCCATTAAGTAATTAACCATTGCATAATCGGGATTTAATGACTATACGCGCGGGATCGCGAGCGAGCGCTCGTGTGCGCTGCTGTGCGCATTACAGCGGAAGGCGGCTCTGGTGAGCTCGTGTGGGAGTGTGCACATTACATTTTAATCCGATATTAGGACGCATACTCGCGTATTATTATCTCGGATCAACTTAGCCGAGCCTAAATGCGGCTCGTATGTATCGACTTCGTAATTTGGCAGGCTGCGCATGCTCTTGAGCCATCGTGTTCGATATTAGCTTCCTAATGCAATTAATATCCAAAAGTAAATTAGAACAACGAAATTAAAGAAGAAAAAACGTGTGTCTAACTCATGAACTCATGAATCGGCGTTGAAACCTATGTGTTAGCAATCGAGATTTGCTCATGTTTAATAAATTATATATTAAATATCGAAAAATTATTGTAGTGTTGAGAGAGAAAAAATAATCATATTTACGTCGTTGGAAAGTAAGATTTTCTCTCTGTATGTTCGTGTGTGTGTGTGTGTGTGTGTGAGAGAGAGAGAGAAAGAGAGAGAATATTATATATTTTTATAGAAATTTTCCTTTCAATTTTACTATATTTGTATATTGAGAGAAAAAATATCTGAAAAATGAAAAATATTCGATGCGTGAGCACTAACATACTTACTTAAATTTAAATTCCTTTATTTAAATAGAATAAAAAATTGCTGCCGCGAGAGAGAGAAATTAGAGTGTTAGTATGATGTTATAATTTTTTATCTAAAAGAAATGTTATATTAATATAAACAAATATGTATCTGCCAAATAAACATTTTTAATCTATAAATATTTTAAATATCTATAAACATTTTCATTTTTAAACATTTTTTTTCTTTCAGAGTAGCAGTGTAGGGAGATAAATTGTCAATAAGATCTATCTTGCTAAAGAACGTAGTAAATTTTTTAATAGTACATTTCTTAGATGCTAAAATATCGCTTGTGAAATGGAAGGATAATAAATTACTGCGAAAAACGTCAATTCCTCGGTCAGAAATTCTAGAATAATTTTTGCAGTAAAATTTTCTCCATGTTCTTGTTCGTGTCCGATTTGAAGAACTCCGATTATCATCAACGTAAATTTCAATATCTCTTGCACAAATATCACGTTTATCTCTCTTCTTACTATAATTATAAATTGCAGCGAATATTTTACATTTGCGCTGTTGCATTGCATTTATCGGCGCTGGCATATTAATCGCCAGCGGTTTCATTCTCATTTTACCTTCTATTCCCATTTTATTATTAATTTTACATATTACAACTTTTGTGTGCTTAAAACAATTTAATTCCAATAATTTCCGCTGCTCGGAATGATTTTACTCGGGACAGAGACGGCAATAAGCAAAAATGCATTCCCTGGACAAAAGTAGCGCTTTCGATGGGCAAGAGTGCATTTCAACGAGGCGACGCGGCCATATGTGACATAACAAATCGCCGGTAATGAGGCTAAATACGGACAAACATTTATCATCCCCCCGACGGGTGCTGCTGGCATGCAGATCTCTCGTGATAATAATAGTTCGCTCGATCGTGGCGGCAATGCCATTCCGCGACCGGAAATGCCGTTTATGACGATTAAGGAATACAGACTCGTCGCAGGATATTCTCGCCTTTTCCCGACGTTTATCGCGAAAATTTCATTACACGTCACGTGAATTTAATTCCACTTTCGTGCGCCTTTGTTGTCGAAATTATCGGGAATGGAGAAGCAAGATTTGTTACACCGCACGCGATTGGAGCCTGCACGAGTCATTATATATATCGACATTTATTTTTTTTCGATATCAAGAATGCACAAACACGTCCTGCAGTGCAATTTACGGACCGCTGATTGCACAAAACAAAAAAAAATAGCGCGTTTGTCGCTACAACATCTTCGCGCAGTTTCATCATGCGAAGATCGACATATTAAATGAATCATAAATATTTCGGAACTTTCGCTCTCTTTTTCACGGACCGTTCGTTTTGAGTCCGTTGTATAGGATCGGCAGCGCAATGCTTCCGGTGGAAAAGGATGTGAAAAAAGTCCGAAATGAATACCGACCATCGAATAGAATAATGATGAATGCACATATCCCAATGGAGATGCGTGCGATCGCTGCTGCATTTATCATTTCTCTCGTATGCTGACATTTACGCCACTGACGTCCATACATACGCTGTTTTTTATCCTATTGGACGGTCTAGGAGGCTGCGTTTCTACGAATTTATAGAAATCTCCGGAATTTGTCGCACCATTTTACTAGCGTTGTGCAAGTCCGTTCTGTTTAAGCCATTTCTATTTCCAAAGATTGTTTTTGCATGATCCTCAAAACTATTTATATACTAAGGGAAAAAATGTCTAAATAGTAAAAAAATGGGAGATCTAATAGTCGGCACTATATTTGCCTTTTCGACGTTTTTGTGCGAATGTTATCAAATATTAAGGTATATATTAAGGTATGTATAGAAATTTGAAAGAAAACGGATAAACAAATAATAAATAATAATTGCTAAATAATTAATATATATCCATACATATTAATATTTAAAATTTAAAAAATAATTGTTAAATAATTAATAATATCCATACATCTTAATATTTAATAAAGTCCGAGTATAAGTGCCAAAAACTGGTGAGTGCTGTAATGAGTGCCGGCTATTGAACGTTTTCTCCTATTTATTCATTGAATACTATTATATTTACATAAATCTAATTTTTGTTTAAATAAACAATTACTTTCGTGAAGAGTTAAAGTTTTCAAAAAACGTATCTTTATATAATGTCATTATATCATTTATATTACATTATATATTACATTTTTATTTATTACAAATTATGTATTATTACGTAATATTTAATATATAATAAATAAAATAAAATGATGTAACATATATTATTATATATTACATTTGAAATGTATATTTTCTTATTAATGAAAAATATTTGGATATTTGTAAATAGGTAAATATGTTATTAGTATATCCACCGAATAAATATTTTTTATTTTTTAAATATTTTTTCCTCTCAGTGTGTATCTATGTTTTATTTGTTCCTCGAGGATAGATCTTCGAGGATACATTTTACAAAAGTGTCCTCGACATGAAGCATTAATTTGCATGAATAAAATGTCAAATGATGATGCGCGATTTAATCACATTTACCTGCTTGGTTTACTTCTTGTTCATCGCGAATTATTCTCGGACGCAACTTTAATTATCCAAATAGTGGTTCATACAGGAAAGAAACCTCCAATGTTTTTTAGTAGTAGCGCAATGGCGTCTGACGTTGCGGGGACGCTTTAAGCGAACTAATGACATTTAATGGAAAGAAAAAGATCGCCGAGACAAAAACACGACGGTGGCACGAGGCGGTAATCCGTTTCGGATTCGGTCAAACCAGTAAAAGGATTAGATTGCGGTATTTTAAGCCAAGAAGAGGAACAATACACTGTGCCAAATAGGCTGTGTTCTACTCGACGGATTTTGCTGCAAATATCAAACC
Source organism: Odontomachus brunneus (assembly GCF_010583005.1). Lineage (NCBI taxonomy): Eukaryota > Metazoa > Arthropoda > Insecta > Hymenoptera > Formicidae > Odontomachus > Odontomachus brunneus. The sequence goes on along the minus strand of NW_022639467.1, from coordinate 2,287,164 downwards.
TCCGAGGTACAAATGTGAACAAACAATGCTTTTTCTCTTTGTCGTCAGTCGTTTTGAGATATATCTAGAAAAATGACCAAGTTATTTATACATACATATAGAGGGTGTCTGACAATTCACGACACACCTGTTGTGTGTAGATAGGACTCAAACTGGACGTAAAATTTCGCTGCCATTTTGCCAACAACCACGTAAAATTTTCAGTTATTAATCAAAGAAAACTGGTGGTTTGTGATGTCGACATCTACTATCGTATGTGGCTCGTACATGAGTCATCTAACAAGTGGCCTAATATAGAGATAGAATAAATTTGACCAAATCTTTATTACCGTATTTCAGAACTATTCTTTATTAAATTAAGTATAACAGTATAAAATAATTTATTGATAATTAGTCTTTGTTTGACAGTGCACCAAAGTAAATTCCATTCAACACTTATCTTGATGCTAAAGAATGTAAAAAGGGAAATTTCAGACATCATCAGAATCAAAGTAAGAGTAAATTGTATCATTAGAATTAAGCCTACTTTGCTAACTTACAAGTAAAACCTAAGTACTTCTACATTTGGGCCAGATTAGAAAGAAATCGGAGTGTATCTTTTGAGTAGGTTTACTTGTTAGTTGCTACTGTGTTGAATTTAAGGTTTAACATAGGGCCAACATTTCAACTCGGGCTTTTCCTTCAGTTTGACCTAACGTACAAGCATACGATAGCAGACATCGCTATCGCTGCTCATTTACCGTATTGCGAGCATTCAGCAATCTTCTTTGATCAATCTTGAAATTGTACGTGATTGCTTGTGAAATGGCAGAGGAATTTTGTGTTTAGTTTGGTGTTCTGCACATAATGAGTGTGTCATGAATTGTCAGACACCCTGTACATGCCGGTCACTTCTACCGCAATCGCAGACTGTAAACTGCGTTCCCATAAATATCCGGCCGTGTGACGGCGTTGAACGCGACTGAACTCGTTGAACGTGTTTGCTTGCGACCACGTGTGGCAAATTGTGAACCAGCTTGTGGCGAAATTTGCGCCCGGCAGTTAGTTACAGTCGGCCGGAAAGGAATCCTATTATTTTCACGCTGAAACTGCATGGGCGATTCCACGTTGGTTGAATTAAGAAAATGCTTCCGCTTTTGCGCGTGATGCGAACATTCCACGCTTGTAATTCGCAAAATGTATTTTCCGCGAGGCGCGCACATACATAACATGTATAGAAAGTGACATATCTGATTTGGCTACTGTTGAAGAATTTCCTTTTACGACGGCAAAATGGAGAGAACGTCCGAGTCGAAATTTTGATCCTACTTTCAGCTTCACTATTCCATTCAACATTTTCCAGGTCAAAGTTTTGGCCCTACGTTAAAAAGGATATGAATTCTACAACGCAGCTAAGTTAGCAAAATAGGTTTAATTCTAATGATACAAATCTCTGATGATATCCAACATTTTTCGAAGGTTTCAGGATATCAAAATAGATGTTGAGTGAAATAGTGAGATTGAAAGTAGGATCAAAATTTCAACTCTGATGGAATAGAATTAAATAAGATGGAGCACGGTTTCATCGTAGATCACCTATTAAAACTAAATCATAGGTTTAGGGGTAGTGATCTCGCAACGAAATCACTATTCAGCTTGTGCTGAAATGATGGAGATATTTTGTTGCATGGTGGCTGCACAGTGGTTGTACAGTGGGGTGAAAGAGGGTGAAATCACTCTTATTCTGTAAAAATAGAAAAATAGAAAAAATTAATTTCAAAAGGACTGATCTCTTGGGTTGTCATTCTAGACATGTGACATGAAATGTTTTATTAGGATCTGAATGTTGAAGGTTCTGTGCCACGAAGGGTTACATGGCTGTCGACTGATACGAGCCTCGAAGAATCGATTGTGTTAAACCGCGGGAAACAGGATTGAAGGTGCGGCCCCAGATTAAACCTCGTCCGAATTTCTCGGTTGAATCGCGATCGCGAGTACGACGTGACGAATGCCAAATTGATTCTCGAGATCCACCTATTGAACCGCATCACGTCCCGAGATGGCGGAGTTTCTCGGCAAGAGAGAGACGCGATTATAAATAGCAGTTAGGCATCTCGAGTTAATCCACCCCTATTCGTCAATCCGATTCTGTGCTTTGGTGAATGCCACTTCCGATTGTTACGCCCGCGCGTTAAAGCGGCAGGATCATCGCGCGCTCTCGCACAAGCTCGCAAGCTCGCTCGCGAAGCCAGCCGCCATCCGGCTGATCGCAAACAACCCGCGGCCGTCGTTCTACGCATCCGGAATGCAACGTGTCGCCCGGCAAGATACGAAAAAAACACAAGCGACGAGAACGTATCTCGTCTCTCTCCGAGCTTTCATAGACGCGTTCTCGCGTTGCTAACGCGAATGGAGTCATTGTCCCTTTTTAATGCTTGCGAGTGAGCCAGCTCGCCCCGATTTTCCTCTTTCTTTTCTTTCCTTTTCTTTCTCCCTTTTCTTTCTCCCTCTCTCTCTCTTTCTCGCTTTCTCTCTTCATCTGCGCGCTTTGATACGATCGTCAAGGCGCAAAGAAATCAGGGAGTCGCCGAAAGAGTCGCGGGAGAGTTCGGTGCGATATGAAAAATAAAAGCGACGAGAGGCGATCGAGCTGCGCGCGCGAATTGTGTGTGCGCGCGGCACCCTGTCGTATTTGCGATCGGGTGCTCTCTCCCATCCACCCTTTTTGCCGACTTTGTCTTTCGTTCGCGGTATTATTCGGCCTTGCTTTGTTGAGCGATGTTTTTATGTTTCTTTATTTCACCTCTTCCGATATATACGAAGTGTTCGGAAATGCTTGGAAAACGGGACGAAGAAGCGGAGGAATTTTCGCACGGAAGGGCTCCTCCTCAGAGACCCGTGGTTGGTACTGAATATATTCAACGGGTGATCATTTCATAAGGAGAAAAACACGATGCTCCTACTTTCATGAGACAACAATATCTCAATTCAAATCGGTTTTATTTCCGCGATTAATTTTCTTCAAGAGACTTGATTATTGTAACGCGGAAATTTCCTAGCACTGTATTCTTCGCGAGATAGCACGAATTTTGAAAAAAAATATATTACATTTCTGTACTTTGTGTATTAAACTTCCGTTGCGTCCTCTTTTGAAAACTGTTCCCGCTGTTTATAAATTAAAAAGTGGTGTGTACGTCGGTAATTTATAATTTCGAGCTCTCTCGTGGTCGAAACTTTCAGTGTGACATGTTTATGAGTGATGTGACGTTAAAAGGATCTCGAAACTAGATAGATGCATTACACGTAATCGGGATTCCCGTTGTGTTTCTAACATGACAATAGCGCGTCAGATTTTTCAATGGCAACTGAGGGCAGTCCTTTTTTCGTCGCTTTCACCTCTCATTTTTACTTCGTTTTTAGCAGAACTCGCAACAGCTCCCGACGCGGCGGCGCGCTATGTTTTCCACATTACATCTGACTATCCATCATGTGTTTCGAACGTACCAACAACGCGTTCTCTTTATGTACGATAGGTCTCTCTTTCTCCCTCTCTTTCCCTCTATCTCTCACCCCTGGTCGAGGACATAAACTGAAAACGCAACATCGTAATGAAGAAGTATCAATCTTGTACATCACGTCGGGAAAAACATCCGAGCTTTCGTAAATCACGCTCGCGGCGCGTAAAATGCAAATAAGCATCGAAACGCGTGTCACGACTCAATGTCTGATCTGAATTATGAGAAGATAAGGCAGTATGAGATACGTATATCGATGGTGCTTCGATATTTTGCGCCGGTTTGCTTACCAACATCAATCTTATTGACATGCAAATAATCTGACTCTTTCTCGCGTATCTATCAGCTTTGAATCATAAATATAATTTACGTTTCTTCCATTAACTTTGTCCTCTCGTACGTATGAAATGTTTTACAACACAGATTCTAATTCAATATTCATTTTTCATTATTAATAATGGCTCGTAAAGAGAAAATAAATATTTCCTACCTTTGTCAGTGGTTACTTATAATTAATATTTCTCTTGTGAATAACACTCGCGTATCTATCAGCTTTGAATCATAAAGCTTACGTTTCTTCCATTAACTTTGTCCTCTCGTACGTATGAAATGTTACAACAACATTTTACAACACAGATTCTAATTCAATATTCATTTTTCGTTATTAATAACGGCTCGTAAAGAGAAAATAAATATTTCCTTCGTCAGTGGTTACTTATGACTAATATTTCTCTCGTGAATAACGCACGCGCATCTATCAACTTGAGTTATAAATAATTCATGTCTCTTTCTCCAACTTCATTTTCTCGTATGTTCCAAGTGTTTCATAATACAGAACCTGATTCGATATCTATTCGTCATTCATAATAATGATTCGTGCGTAAAGAGAAAATAAATATTTGCTATTTTTGTCGAAAGTTATTTATGAGCCAAGCTCATAAATAACTCTAGTGCTGCTCCTATAATGTTTGTACTGTTTGTGAGATGTTGGTTACACAGATCGCAGCAAAAGAAATATAGACATTAAAAAAAATTACCAAGTAGATAATCGTGAAGCTATTAAAAATGCAACATCTCGAAAATAGTAATGTCTACGATTAAACGGAAAAGTCTCATTATGCAATATCTATAATCGCAATATGTCACAGTATGCAACGAGATAGCTAAGCCACGTAAAAACTATCCCGACGGCGAATACGTTTCTCCTTAGAGTAGCATGCGCTCGAGATATTCGACGCGGGTGCGCATCGTGAAAAAGAAATAACGGTGGCAAAGAGAGGATAGCGGAGGCAGGGGAGAGGAGGAGTAGGGAATAAAGGATGTCTCGATCCCGCTCTCTCGGCTTCTCTCGCGCGGAACCAGAAAACAGAACGCGAGATTCACGATTCTTTTTGAAAACAGCGTTTACGACTCCGCGTCGGGTCGAATGGGCGATAATATTTTCCAGAGTTGCCTCGTACTTTATACGATCGCCCGGGCGACGCGGTCGACGTGTGCGATGCCATACAGAGCGCGAAGAAACACGCTAAAAGAATAATCGACAGGCGGGCACGGCTACGAATAATACGGTAATGTAACGGCGGCGATGAATGGAGCGCGCCTGGAGAGCTTCCGCAGATAGCGCGGTGTTTTATCGGAGCCTATGCGCGATTTCGTCTTTACGGTCAATGGCGAAACTCTCTCTCTCTCTCTCTCTCTCTCTCTCTCTCTCTCTCTCTTTCTCTCTTTCTCTAAAGAGCATACCGGTATGAGTTTCTCATAGGGATGCAAAGAGCGTCGACGAAGTGAATACAAATTGGGTGTTGGCGCGCGGCCGCCCGCGCGAAGACGAAATTGATCTCATCTGGCATGAAAGAGAGAGACTGCCGGACTGTAAAATTTATTTTAATAACACGGTCCAGTGCGCGCTCCGCAAGTGTGAATGAGGAGCGCGCGGCTATGTATGCACGTAGCTGATACGAGACGAACGCGTAAAAATAAAGAGTAACCCTCCCATAGGGCGAGTCGTTGTTTCTCGTACGAAGGGCAAGAAAATGTAGGAGATAAGGTTTATGTTAGAGCGAACGCGACTTATATACGCCCTTCTCTCCCTTTCCCTCTCTCTGCACTTTCTTTCTGTATTTAGGTGTTCGTTCGTTCTTTCTTTCTCTCTCTCTTTCGCGAAAGCGTTTCGTGACAGAGCGTCCTTGACACTTTTATCCCGTACATCTCGCTTACGAGGACGTCCCTTGAAGGAATATCTCGCCCATGAGGAACTTGTTCTTCTGCCGCTGCAGGAATGAACGACGAACGTGCTTCTGAATTATGTGACGCTTTCAATTTCACTTATATTGCCGTGAAATATTCGTTCTCGGGTTAGTATGCGCGCGCGTATATGTATGTGTGTGTTTGAGAGAGAGAGAGACCATTTTCGCTATGCATGTGATATCTCTAGCTCGCAAGAGGTGAAAAGTTTCAACTCCGTGTGATCTAGATGTGCTCCTGTCATCCTCAACACGATCCCCATAACTTAAAAAAAAAATTATTTTTGAAAATTGTATATTTGATAAATTGTTCCAAATTATAATAAACTTTCCATGGCTTCATTTTATGTCACATCGTACCCGACGTTCCTTGGAAGTTAGCAGACACGCAAAAGTTGATGACATTTCAACAAAGCAACAACGCTCGAGTTCACAGTTAAATGAAACTATGATTTGGTTCTAATAGGTGATCTCACGGTGCCCCAAAAGGTTAAACGCATCCATTATAATTTTTTAATTTTCGACGACAGGCGACATCTTTAACGCGCTAAGAATTACGCTGCTGAGTACTCACAAGTAACTTGCGCAAAGCTCAACACCCACGCGAAAAATGAGAGCAGACATTTTCATGGAGCTTGCCGCGTTGCACGTCGCACGTCTCGTTACTTCGAATCTGTTAAAAGTGACGACTTCAGAGTCAACTACCGTAGACGAGAAAGGCTCGCGATCGCGAGGGGGACCGTCTGGCGAGTTCGCTGAAAAGGCTCTACTTCATTCGGCCGGTGAATATTGCAACGGCCATTACTCCAACGCCGTCTCTTCCCTGGGTTTGTTAATTTTTTAGCGGCCTCGACTCTCTCTCACGACGACGACCCCTTGCACATCTATTACGCGACTCGTATACGCCCGAACGAGCAGCGTTCCGTTCGTCCGTCCGTCCGTCCGTCCTTCATTGTACCGGATCTCGGAAAGGGTCGCGACATCCTTCTTTCTCTCGTTCTCTTCGCGTCGAAATTTAGTGGTTGACTAAATTTTGGTTGATTAATATTCTTTCATTTTATGCGTATGTTATTTATCTTTTAGAGACTAAAATGCGCTATTTACCAAGATATACCTGTCTTACTGACAGTTTATTCCCGCACTACTAGAAACATATTGAAATTGAAAAAGAATTTATATGGAAAAAAGTTATAATATTCTCTCTGTGTTCGACCTCACCGCGACGTATTGCATGACGTGTACGACATTTCTTGGAGATAATATCTCTCGGGCAAATAATTTACCGTTATAAGGTACCTCGTGTACGCAAAAAATCTGAGTTTATATATGAGTGCTCTTTCATTGTTGGGGGAATTAATAATTATTTCCAACATCTCTTCTGTTAATCGTGAGTTTATTTAAAGTTTGGGGAAAATAAGTTGATGGGATGTTTCATTGCGAAAGCAACAAGAAACTTATTGCGCACACGGGCAAAGGATAATTATCTTTCGTAAGAGGTATTATATTATCACGTGTTATGTGCCGTAAAATGGAAGCTAAATTAGAAAATTTTAGCGGAGCACACTTGATATCTTGATAGTCGTTCCTGAAACATAATATGTTTGAGATACAGTACCCCTTCTCCCCCTCTCGCCTCGGATACGGAGATAACGACGAAGATTATATTCATTATTTCGCGTTACATATAACTGATGCGCAAGTCCCGCTATGCAAATTATTGTAAATTGCGCGAATTATCATAGATTACTATGAGAATCATCAATTCTCTATTCGGGTTAATGCTCGATGTGACCAAATGGCCGAGTTAAGTGTAAATGTCGCGCAAAGAAGTAATTTCTATCGTTTCGGACGGTAAACAAGGTACGGCAAATATCCCGGCTACGAACGATACGGTTTGGCGTACACGGCAGAAATCACGAGCAGAGCCGAGCAAATAAATTGCGCACAGTAACAGGCAACGAACGAATGAACGAACGAACGAACGAACGAACGAACATATGTACGTACGAACGAAACGGCTGCCCGGAGATCTCTCGCGGGAACTACGTCCTACGCCGACGAAGATCCTGGAAGCGAGAAACAGCGCGCAACAGGATATTAAAGTACAAAATTCTATCAAAAGTACGTTTTACGTACGACGAGATAAACGACAGTGCCGCAATAACGCCGTCTCGTATTCCAGAGGCGGTCAGAATGCAAGTCGCGAGGGTTGAGAATGTGAGTATACTCGCATCCTATCTCTCTTTGCATTCCGGGAAAATCAATATATAAAATTGTAGACGCATATAAATAGAAAAAAATTTAATTTCTTTTTCGTTTCAGTCTAAAATTGCGTTAGTCATGAACGCATCTAGCGACAGATCGGTTGATTATATATATTTTTACGTATGATCGTGTACATTAATTTAATAATTATCTCAGAAAGAACAAATTTCACATATATATTTTTTTTGTTTGAAAAAAAAATATATTTTTTTATTTGAAAAAAGCTCTACTTTTACAAATTTTACGTTAATTTTTCCTCTACGAAATGCCCTCTCTCAATAATTTTACATTTCATAAATATATGGAGAAAATTTTGTAAAATAATAAATATTATAACATTTTGTTAACATTCTGTAGTAATTGCCTGTCCTTTTTTTTATGTGTTATATTTTAAGGACTGAAATATCGAATATCGAAAAATATATATTATATGAAAAATATATATTATATGAAATATTTATAATATATTTGAAAAACAAGATATTCTTTCTGAGTATCCATTAGATCTACTACTATCTACTAGATAAATAGAGAGAGAAAAAGAGAGGAAGAAGAAATTATTCTCTTTGTGTTTCTTTCTTCAGAACTTTCCTTTCTTAATTATGTATTGAACAATTATCGATGGACTTCCTTCTTACTTAAAGCGGAACAGTTGCACGGAGAAACATCGCGGAGAGTAAGTTGTACCCGCGAAGGGTAAATCACGAGAACGAGACGTCGGGAAGCACGCGAAACGGGCGGCTTGATAAGCGATGCGCAAAAAGGAGGAGCAGACGCTATCACGCGCGAATACGAGGGGCATGCCGCTAGTCAAGTTCGAGCATACATCACGGGGGGAAATTACGTGGATATCGTTAAATCTCAGAGCAAGACGCCGCGGGCTGTTTTAGACGCGCCTCGCGTTGATGATGTCTACGAGGGTGTACTTATCTCGTCTCTCTTGCTCAAGATTTTTTTCTAAGTTTACTTATGTTCAACGCGTGTTTAGTTAATGTTTTTCCTCTTTCTTCCTTTCTCTCTCTCTCTCTCCTCGCGTAGAAGAAGAGGAAACACGCGATCCACCCCTTCATTTAAGGTTCGCTTCTTACAGAGAAGAAATGCACTTCGGTACGTAGCCGGAATATCTACCGCGGTTTGCGAGTGCTTTTCGCGTGTTTACTAAGACGAACATGTCGTCTAGTAAGAACCGAAGAAGAACGGTTTAATAATTGACTTCACATTATTTCGTTTTTCTCGTTATTGTTTTCCCGACTGCGGTTCTCCGCCGAGGCTTTCGTATAATGTACAGCTTGCGGGAAATAAAATTGACACTTTCAGATCGACGTTAAAGCTCCTCCTTCGCTTTGTTCACAAAGGGAAACGACGAGGAGCGGAGGAAAAAAGAAGGAGATAGATAACGATGGTACCTTGGCGGCGCTGAATTTTTCAACAACCCGTTGAAGTTTTCTCCGCCAGGATTAAGTTCATATTATTCCGAGAAAACACAGAGTCGACGCGGCGTATCTGTCGAGAATCACGAGAGGCATCGTCGATAACGAGTATCACCCGATAGTGGAACGTTAAAATTCAAAGAGCTTGGGCAGACGCCGCGACACTGATCCTATTGGTATTGGCGCGCTCATTGCAGATTATGTGACTATATCTTTGTTGTCGAGCCAGTCTTATCCACTTCCGTTTCTCACTGCCTTTCTTTGCGCTTCGGTATCACGAGCAAGATCGTAAGCAAGTTAGTTACGTTCTCGCACCCGGACTTTACCTACCGCAAAAATCTCTTTGCCGACGCTCAACGACGGAGATACCGAGGGACAGAAAAACAGCGGCCAGACAAGGCCATTAATGCTAGGTAGAGAGACATGGATAAGTCGCCAAAGGGAGACGGGCTCGCCCAAGTATCGCGTGTTTTTCTTGACTGTCGCGGGGCTGCTCGCGCGGCTGATCAAGCGCGTGGTTTTACTACTGCGCGCGGAACTCACGCGTGCATTACGTATCTATTCGGGTGTAATTTGAGCTGTTTAACATCTCTATTCTGTCTTTGAAATAGTAATATTGAATAACAGGAATATTTCACGATGAATAACGATTAAAAGTTATCTTTGACGTAATTATTTCATCAAAAATTATCATTTGAATAATTATTCGCATAAAAATTGTCCTCCCGAGTCAAACAGAAGTATATCAATTTTTTATCGTTCTTGGTATGAAAAGTGTTCTAAAATTGTATATTTTGACAATAATAAATAATAAAAAATAATTTATATAAATTATTATCGCAAGCATATCCATTCAACAAAAGCAATTTTTTTCTGTTTGAAAAATATGAACAACAGAAACAAAATATTACTGCGATTCAATGTTACTATTAATGATTTTTTTTATAATGGTTATTATTATCCACTTGTTCAGCCAAAGATTATCTACAGGAATCTACAGAAATTCCTTTTTGCTCCTTTTTGCCTTTTTGATTCCTAGTTGCTTATAAATAATTTGCTCCTTCTGCCCGGGAGCTAAAGTCTTAGGATTTAATTCAAACACAAGAAACCAAACCAAACAGGCAAGACGAGAAAATGTAAGTATATTCGCTGTTATAAACTAATATTTATGGAGTGCAATAACTGCTCCTTAGTGAGAAAGCGTCTTTTAAAAGATAAATAGATCTTGTGATGCTGAAACCGGGGATAATATTACGACGCTTAGTTGAAGCACTTCGTTAAAGTGTTGTTATCTCCTTTCACCGCAGTTTCGTCTCCAGCATGCGCATTTGTTATTGTAATATTAACGATTTGTAAATTTCATCGAATTACTACTCCCAATAAGCTGTCCCGTATATCATGCTGTGCTCACGAAATTAATATCATTTTGTTTAGTATCGAACGTGCACCGTGACACTTTTTATTACCGACTACAACTGGCAGATTATTTAATTCGTGGCATATAACGTAATATGTTATATTACGCGAAATATAGACATACCATGTAAACATAGTCGTCCTGTTCGAAAAAAATTTCTTTTTAATAAATAGATTTGTAATAGTTCTTCTCGCGTATTATTATACATCTTTGGACACAAAGACTTTCTTCTCCCTTCGGGTCGTCGCATTCGCGACAGCGTCGGACTCTCGGTTCTCTTTAAACTCTTGTATTTGTAGATACGGAAGCTTTTAAATCCTTAAGAAATCCCCGGGTTCTCAACTACTTACACTCGCAGATCCCTATATCTGTAAAGTACTTGGAGTCTGTTCCCCAAAGTCCTCAAATCCTCAGACGTTCGGGCTCTGCTCGGACTGCTCGGCAGATCCTCAGATTTTCAGATCCCTCACATATTGGCCGGCCAGATAATAGGGATAGAAGGTGCTTCATCGCTCCTGCTGCAGTCCACGTGCTGCTGCAGCGTAATTCGTGAGCGCGCTGATGCACGGTATCGATGCGTCGGTAGGAAGATAACGCTCGATCGTATTCGCGCGTCATGTTGTTATTACGCGACGATAATTCATGCATTACAATGTCCTTCGCAATAATTGTCGCGGCGTCGCGCCAGCGCGCGCAAGAGACCTACAACATTTACCTACGGTGTTTGATATTTTAGAGAGAGAGGAGAAAGAGAGGAGGCGAGGGAGAAAGAGAGAGGACTGAGAGCTCGGTGCGTGCGCGCGAAACTCAACGTAATATTGTTACGCGCTGACGTCGGCCATCCACACACGACTCGGCGTGTAATTTAATACCGCGCCGATGTAACGCGGCGCCGGGGCTGCGCTTTCGAACGCACCCACGGAAATATCCGCGCGAGCGAGCTCTCGCACGGCTTCGCGATGACGCGTGCGTTTGTCGCGCGGTCGCCCGAGCTTCCTCAAAATTCGCGAGCGGTCCTGCATGGCGGCGCGATGTCGGTGGTTTTTTGCGAATTTTTGCGAGTCGCGCACTGTTGCGCGCCAGGTCGTTGCGCTTCGCGGTAGCGTAAACGTGACAACTTTAGTGTAAATAAAAAGCGTCGCGTGCAAAAATACGGACGGACGGACGGCACGATTCGTCCCGCGATCAGTGTACGTAGCGAGTTATTTCGTGGATCTCGATGTTATTTTTCGCGGACATTACGCGGACATTTCGGAAAAATCCGCGCCACGTCGGTTGTTATGAACTTTGGATTTTGGAGTTTACGCGTCCGCGTTGAAGTGCCGAATAATAGTCGCGGTAGGCGTGCGAAAATTGCTGATGGTTCGTTAAAGCGCTTTGAAACGTAGTTTATGGTCGGTTCCTAGCAATGCAATGCGGAAAGCGCGATCTGTTTGAAAAATTACCGCACCGCGATAATTTCCTGCAAAAATGAGTGTCATCACACGTTGAGACTGTCCGGGTGTTTAGTGAATGTGAATTTAACTCGTATGATGTAAACAATTTCCGTCCTTAACCTTTGTCTGTGTAAAACGAATTCGATGAACGCGGCCGGCAGTTTAGGGATAAATTTATTCTAAATGAGTAAATTTGCGGAGAGAACGTGCGCGCATTCGACACGCAATACATCTAAAAATTTATCAGCGAATTACTTCTTGCGCGAAAACTCTTTCAACAAAAATAAGTTGCTCTTAAGAACCTCAAAATCCCTAAAAAAAGTATGAAATATAATATGACTTAATATTCCTATGCACCTACATCTGCAATCCCACCCTACATAAATAGTTTTGCTAATTTAACAAAATAATAGTACCCGCAATAAATGTCGGTAATATAGAACAGCAAACAATTCCGTTATGGAAACAAATGAGTTGCTGTTTTCAATTTGCTGTTGTAGCAACACTTCTATAATGAATACAGATGCTATTGTGCAGTTAATCCAAAAAATCATAAATTATAAACTTAATTTACTAGGAATGTAGAAGTTAGAAATGACATCCAGCAAATCAGTTTAAATAAATTAAACTGATATTAAAGAAATATTTCTCTCTGCAAGAAATTGTTATATTTGTTGGTATTACTGATATTATATAACTTGTATTTATAATGAATTTTGTACACATCCAACAAATAATGTGATTTGTATCTTAGGCAATGCATGCTGTTTTATACACACATACACACACACACACACACACACACACACACATATATATATAATGACAAGTGAATAGCTATTTTATTAATTAATAATAAATTTTCTCCTTCGAATTTCGTTCGCAGTACTCCGACATCGGTTCTGACGGGAGTTATCGCGAAGTTGAAGAAAATCGACGACGCGTGCACGAAATTATCATTAAACGTTCCACTCAACCGTTAATAAATCTGTTTTGGTTGCGTTTTATCAGGTGATAAAGTAGAGATCGTTACATCTGACTTTATAATGCGGCTCAATTAATATATAAGTTGGCGGAACTTTCGTAATACCCTTTGTGGCGGAGAGAGTCTCGCCCGACGAAGAATATATAATAGATAAATTACGTAGTCTCTTTCAGGTGGAAAGTGGTAGTAGGTTGACTCTCTTTTCCGGATAATTCCGCTTTCTTTTCAATCTCGGGAAATGCAATTATACAGAAAAATTTTCCGGAACGCGCTCCGCGATGATACTCGGATATACGAAACTTTCCAGATTTCTTGGGGAGGGATCCTCGCCTAGAATAAACGGTAGAGATTAAGCACACAATCTTATAAAGTTACCACGATGTTTCTTCAAATCTATCGTAATTCTCTCTCTCTCTCTTTACTCCTTCGTCTTTCTCTCGCGAAACTTCGTCATTGCAACGATGGCGCGTAACTCTTTGCACGGGGATTCTCGTCAGAGACGTCTGATGAAGTGCTTCGGGCAGTTTTTTGTTCGCCGCATATAATTATGTACAACAGTGGCCGCGTAGAATGGAGCCGGGTGAGAATGAAGCGGTCCAACTTCTCCCCGACCGAGTAAAATAAGAAACGCGCGGAAAGTACGAGGAGAGCCTGCTTTCATACACCAGTGAAAGCTCCAACTCTCGGAGTCACGTTTGTCGTTATTACGCCATTACACCACCCACCAGACGATAGATACCGCGGTTCGACTGGTACTAGAACGAATCAGCGAAATTCTTCCCGATAATTCTCAATTCTGCGTTATTCCCGTAGATACATCGATCTCTGACGAATAAGTCGAGAAATAATTCGAGCTGCTTTCCTCGTTAACATTTCGAATTGTGACGATCCCATTCAGTCGCTTAATAACACGTGTCCATTTTGCGCGTCGGAAGAAAGTCAAATACGAAAAAATTGTATCTTTAATTGCCAGAAATCTTAATTTCTAAATATTTCTTCTTCTCTATATTTCTAAATATTTACCCGCATTTGTTGCTAGTATAAAACTGTACTTTGGAGAAATGCGAATTAAAGATAAAACAATTTTGTATGTATATATATATATATATATATATATATATATATATATATATATATATATATAAAATAAACGAAAACAAAAGGGCTATAAGAACCAATTGCGGATCTTGATTGCACTTTGTTATTAAAAACATGTACACGAAGAAAATAATTTGTTGGCTCAGCAAATTTTCTGCTGGTCTAGCAAAATCTTTTCGTTATTATATGGATAGCAAAAATATTTGCTAAGAGTACTAATCACTATTTGCTGGATATAATTTGTTGAATCTACAAATTATTTTGCTATAAGAATCATGATGGGTTTATATAAGCAGTTGCAGTTTTGCTTCGATAGCAAATAAATTTGCTAAGGATACATTATTTTGCATCAATAGCAAATTAACGTGATTCTTAGAACAAATACACTCAACAGATTTTTTCTATCCTGGCAAAGAAACTACTTCTACTCTGATAACAAATAATTTGTAAAATTAGTTACGTCAACTAAATTTTTTTGATGTCACTACGAATATGCAGTAGCAACGATGATTTTGCTAAAAGAGCAAAATTATTTTTCTCCGTGTATGATACCTAACTCTTGTATCTATAAGTCTTAACACTATTATATTTTATAATTATATTTTATAACAATATTATAACTATATTTATTTGATATGTATATATAATTCCAAATGGATATTCAAATGACTAAATGAAAGAATTCTATAGTTATTATAACCGCGGAAGCGTTGCTTTTCGCGAAGCCAGCGTTTTAACTCTTATTCACGAAGTAATTCTCCGTGTTGCTGGTGGTTGCATTGCTCAGAGATAAAGTATCCTCGCCTCTCATTACCTTCATTGTTGATAACTACCGGCGGTTCGTTCTTTCGAGGTTTTCAAGTTACCGGACTCGTATAATTATACATGCCTCCGGCTTGAAACGAGGTGGTCGGTGGAACGGGAACGAAAAACTTTTCTACCGTTAGAGGAGGAAAAAGTGAGGGGGATCAACGAGGGAGGAGCGAGCGCGCGCTTCCACGGGTCATTGAAAGCCGGTCCTACCCTCTTGTGCAAGTTTCGCACTCGTCTCGTCGTTACCACGCTATTACAGCTGCAACAGCCGCGACGAGTGGTATTTCGGTGTCGATATCAAAAGAAGCAGTCCCTTCTTGTGCGCGGCCGTGCGCACTTGCACGCCTAATTTGAGACGAAATAACAACTCGGGACTCACCCTTTTGCAATTCACGTCGCGGAAAATAATATCGCGCAAATATTTACTTCATCAGATTGCTCGAACGTACAGGCCGAGCGTCAAGTGACCGATTGATGGAAAAGTTAAACTCTTAGAATTGGATTTTGCATACCGTTTGTTTTTCCAAATAACAAACACGGGTATTGAGTCAAGTCGTAAATAACTTTTAAAGTAGATAACAAATATTGGTTTTTTCTCGAATATATTTACGAAAAAACCGATAAATTGGTATTATTGGTTGGAAACGTGAGTCATTATTTATTGTGACGAATATGTGTTAGATCAGGCTCTATTGCGAAGCATTCCGCATGCGAAAGTAATATGACAAAGAGAAAAAAGAAAAAAGTTATTCAATCCGATACGATAAAATATTAAGAGATATTGGTCACATATTCTCTAAATTTCTTAGAATAAAATTTCACTCAAATTCCAGTGATTTCTTTCCAGTGAATTTTTATCAATTTTACAGAAGTTTATGAATGAATAAGTAAACTTTGTCTATGTTTATAATTCATGCAATTCTTTAATGTTTAGATTCTAGTTTTATTCTTAATCCTTTGCTACCAATTTTGTTTTTCAAAGAGATACATTTTTTTTTTAATTTTCACTTCATTAAATACGTTAATATATGGTGCAATTTTAGCAAAAAGAAAAATTTTATGTTTCAAGCTAAATGGGCGACAATAGAACACTAATGTCCTACTGGTAGATATATTGGTCCCAATGCGGTAATAAATAGAGTGATAGCTGATGTGTTCATGTGAATGCGACAAACAAGCTGTTTATTAAATTGAATAAGGTTATTAATTAAAGGGATGCTGAAAACTTTACCGACAGAATACTGAC
>NW_022639467.1:2264186-2269843 GCF_010583005.1 Odontomachus brunneus | reverse complement strand
ATAGCAAATAAATTTGCTAAGGATACATTATTTTGCATCAATAGCAAATTAACGTGATTCTTAGAACAAATACACTCAACAGATTTTTTCTATCCTGGCAAAGAAACTACTTCTACTCTGATAACAAATAATTTGTAAAATTAGTTACGTCAACTAAATTTTTTTGATGTCACTACGAATATGCAGTAGCAACGATGATTTTGCTAAAAGAGCAAAATTATTTTTCTCCGTGTATGATACCTAACTCTTGTATCTATAAGTCTTAACACTATTATATTTTATAATTATATTTTATAACAATATTATAACTATATTTATTTGATATGTATATATAATTCCAAATGGATATTCAAATGACTAAATGAAAGAATTCTATAGTTATTATAACCGCGGAAGCGTTGCTTTTCGCGAAGCCAGCGTTTTAACTCTTATTCACGAAGTAATTCTCCGTGTTGCTGGTGGTTGCATTGCTCAGAGATAAAGTATCCTCGCCTCTCATTACCTTCATTGTTGATAACTACCGGCGGTTCGTTCTTTCGAGGTTTTCAAGTTACCGGACTCGTATAATTATACATGCCTCCGGCTTGAAACGAGGTGGTCGGTGGAACGGGAACGAAAAACTTTTCTACCGTTAGAGGAGGAAAAAGTGAGGGGGATCAACGAGGGAGGAGCGAGCGCGCGCTTCCACGGGTCATTGAAAGCCGGTCCTACCCTCTTGTGCAAGTTTCGCACTCGTCTCGTCGTTACCACGCTATTACAGCTGCAACAGCCGCGACGAGTGGTATTTCGGTGTCGATATCAAAAGAAGCAGTCCCTTCTTGTGCGCGGCCGTGCGCACTTGCACGCCTAATTTGAGACGAAATAACAACTCGGGACTCACCCTTTTGCAATTCACGTCGCGGAAAATAATATCGCGCAAATATTTACTTCATCAGATTGCTCGAACGTACAGGCCGAGCGTCAAGTGACCGATTGATGGAAAAGTTAAACTCTTAGAATTGGATTTTGCATACCGTTTGTTTTTCCAAATAACAAACACGGGTATTGAGTCAAGTCGTAAATAACTTTTAAAGTAGATAACAAATATTGGTTTTTTCTCGAATATATTTACGAAAAAACCGATAAATTGGTATTATTGGTTGGAAACGTGAGTCATTATTTATTGTGACGAATATGTGTTAGATCAGGCTCTATTGCGAAGCATTCCGCATGCGAAAGTAATATGACAAAGAGAAAAAAGAAAAAAGTTATTCAATCCGATACGATAAAATATTAAGAGATATTGGTCACATATTCTCTAAATTTCTTAGAATAAAATTTCACTCAAATTCCAGTGATTTCTTTCCAGTGAATTTTTATCAATTTTACAGAAGTTTATGAATGAATAAGTAAACTTTGTCTATGTTTATAATTCATGCAATTCTTTAATGTTTAGATTCTAGTTTTATTCTTAATCCTTTGCTACCAATTTTGTTTTTCAAAGAGATACATTTTTTTTTTAATTTTCACTTCATTAAATACGTTAATATATGGTGCAATTTTAGCAAAAAGAAAAATTTTATGTTTCAAGCTAAATGGGCGACAATAGAACACTAATGTCCTACTGGTAGATATATTGGTCCCAATGCGGTAATAAATAGAGTGATAGCTGATGTGTTCATGTGAATGCGACAAACAAGCTGTTTATTAAATTGAATAAGGTTATTAATTAAAGGGATGCTGAAAACTTTACCGACAGAATACTGACACTTTTTTGCAAAGTCTAATTTGTAATTCTGTATAACCAATACGCCAATAGTAAAACAAAGCAACAAACATTTAAGTTCTGTATATACAAGAAATAAAAATAATGTGATTGTGTTAGCAACAATCGCCTCTACGTTACTGACATTTTCGGAGTTTGTCATCCGCAATCCCTTAACATGTGGGGAAAACATATAATCTGTTGGTAGCGAAAAGGTTACACGACGGCGCGCTCGATTTTCGCGGTTCGCCACGTCGTCTTGGCGCCGATAAAACGATCGCCTCTAAATTCCCGCGGCTAGATGCAGAAGAACACCGCGAAAGTCTATTTGCACGCGGCCGTTCGCTCGTTCGCTCGCTCGCTCATTCGTCTAAATCCAGCGAACCACCGCGCGCGCACCGAAAATATTTGCCCCGAGGGGTCGGTGGAAAGTTGATCGAGTTCGACGATGCAGTTCGACATGCGGTTCGGCATTTAGACAGCGTGTACGCGCGCCGCCCGGGAAATCGCATTATCCGTACGTACACGCGTTCGACGCGACGCGCCGCTCGCATAAATCGCACGCTCGTCGGTGCGCCGCGACGCGTGATGCGCGCGCGTGTCGTGTTTTACGAAGTTTCATTGTTGGCATGCCCGAAAACATCATCAGTTCTGCGGTGTAACGTTCGCGTGCAGGCCCCCTTGGCAGATTTACGACGACGGCTGCGGCGGCGGCTCGGCATTCGTTTTTTATGCCGAATTAATGACGGCATGAATTTTTAGCGGAATGAAATATTAAAGCGCGACGCGCGTGAAAACTAGTCGTCGGTTGCGCGCGCTCAACGCGAAATTCCCGCACAAATACGCTCGCGATCAGGCGTTTGAATAACGCAAACGAGTTCCGGATTCTAATTCGAATTCGTAATCACGCGGTCTTCGCTCGCGCGTTGTTTTGGAATTCGTTCATTATTAACTCGGTGCGCGTTTTTGGTTAAGCGTAGTGTTAACAGTGTGTACGTATGTGTGCAGCAGCTTCAGCTTGAATAATTTGACAGTTGATTAATCGTTTAAATATTATCGGTGCCGTGTACATTATCCATGTATTCGCGAAACGCGATGTTCCTCGAATAAACGTTAAATCAAGTCCTGCCCTCTGGCATGGAGCCGAGAGCTAATTGCCATTCGCCGTCATTTAGCCGAAATCTAGACAACATCTCTCTCAAACATGATGCGTAATAAGGTGAAAATGCCAATGCCAACTAGGCATTAATTATACACACTAATATATCTAATTTTGAACATTCTTTATATTTCGCGACGAAGCGTAGATTACATTCGCGTTTTGCATTATTAACTGGCACTGGATCGTCGCTGGTTTAGTCGCTCGCTTACCGCGCATCACGGACGGATTTCCACGGATCAAATATGAATCGGGTTCGAGTTACGGCGCGGTCGCGGGTTAAGTCAGGTCCGTGGCGGGCGCCGCGATGTAAATTCGCGCGTCGCAATTTCGGACCTGATCTACGCGAGCACTCGCTCGAAATGCAGGTGATGCATAGCGCGACCCGGTCGGTCCTCGCTAACGGTTGGATTAAGTGCGGTGCAGGTGCCAGTCCGATCCGAATTAGGATTGCATTCGCTCGGATTAAACATAAATCGGGCGCAGCTCGCGCATAATTTACGCCTGCACGGCGGAGACGTTACAGTCGCGCGAATGAATTGCATTTATTCATTCGCGATATTGATTCGTAAAATCTTCCTCGACTGTAATATATCGCGCGAGGAGATAAACGCCTGGCAATTTTAACGCCTCGCAGATATCACGAGGGAGCAAAGATCAAAAGACCACGATAACGATAATGATCATCAATTTAATCGTTAAAACTCTTTTTTAACTCTTTTAAACGACAAGGTATAGTCAACAATGACCCCTTCGATACATATTTTTTAATGCGATTTCTTGAAACTTTGTGATATTATTTGTGATATGTTTGCACCAAAGTGTCAGACACTTTGAACTGAAAAAATATTTTTATACAATAAACATTTTTTATTTCTTAGATAATTTGTCTCTCTCAGAGTGTATATCTCTTCTAATGAAGAATAATAATATTGCGCTTAGAACATTTCTTTTTTAGATGAATTTTTCTTGAGGTTATACAATATAAGAGGATTCCGCTGAGGACGAAATTATATATATTTTTTATGAATACCAAATAGCCTCGTAATTTTATGTCAACATGGAAGAACTTTAGGATGAAAAGGCACTCAATCGCGATGAAAATCTAGCCGACACGAAGCGAATCGATTGGAGGAGCGAAATCACGCTCCACCAGCGTTTCAAAGCGCCTTCACTTCCGCCGAGAAAATCCCGCGTGGCGTAAATCGAGGGGGTCGAGGGGGGCGACAACGGGGGCTCGATAATCGCGTGGGATTAATTAGAGCGCGATGACAACGCGACATGTTTTTCTCTGGTCGTGTCGCGTTCGCGACAGAGAGAAAGTGTGTGTGTGTGTGTGTATGTGAGTGAAAGAGAGCGAGAGCGAAAGTGAGAGAAAGGCAGAGAGAATGAAGGAGAGAGGAGAAAGGAGGGAGGGGGAGAGAGAGCGAGAGAGAGAGAGCGAGCGAACGGCGGTTCCGTTGGCGTTGCACTTTGGGCGTCCCCGGTTATTCGTCCTGCGGGGAGTTATTAATGGCCGGTACCCCCACAGTGCACGAGAGTCAGTATAGCGACGGCATTTATTCACTTGCAATAATAGCGTCCGCAAATGAAACATCCGTTTTGTCGGTGGCAGACGGGGCAGGAGGGACGGCGAACAGCGTCGCTGTTGCGGCGTTACCGCGGTCGCGGCGAAGATGAGTGCAAGCATTGCGGTAAGGGGTTGAGCGTGTATTTCCAATGGCCCGTAAAGTTCCCCTGGAGTTCGACGCTTTCTAAATTCGATCAACCGACGCTTCTATTGTAATAACGGTGACCGATGAATGACCGAAGGGCCACGTCGATTCCATGCTGCGGCAGGGTGATCCATTTGGCGAGCGCGAACACGGCCGATATTCTTTTTTTGCGTGCGCAATACATTTTTAAAGATGTGTAAGAGAATTTGACGTATAAGTGAATACATGCCACGTTTATAATGTGCACTTACTAAAATGAAACTGATATTTCGCGAAACATAAAGTTGAAAATTTCTGTCGGAGGATAACTTCGACTTGAATCAATTCATTTGTTAAAATATTAGTCGCTTGGACCCAGCCAGCGCAAAACGTTACACGTTATTGGCAGTAGTAAATATAGTTATAGCACAGCCGCGAAGAATATCAGGAAGAATCAGCCGTTCGAATAATTCATGGCAACTCGATTACGGCAAGTGAAAAGTGTCGGTCGAAACAAGGATAACGAGTGACTCACGATAATGGTTTGCCGTCCGAGATTCGCTGTCGCCGGCTGATGACCACGCGGCATTCACGGCCAGGTTTCCGCGTTGCATAAATATTACAAATGAAGACAAAGAGGCGGATATAAGATGCGTCTTTGTCGGCACCCTTGTTTTATTCGCAGGATTTTCCATGCCGAGACTGAAGGACGCGCGGGCACGTCGGTGGGAGGGTCGTAGTCGCGACCGCGGATTTCCTTTATGAAGACTCCGAGCACATCCCTCGGGAGGCATTAAAAGATGCGGCGCAATGGAGCGAGGGCCACGTCCGCCTGGGTCATTGTCCACGTAAATGTGGATTAACGACGGTGTCTCGCGAGACTTTTTTAAGAGACACGACTGCATCCCTCTGCAACCGCGAGAACGAGACGAGAGGGACGACGACGACGTGGTCGCGTCGTCGACCGGGACTAGAGATCGCGACCGCAACGTAAATTAGTTGGAAATGGCACTGCAGAGAGAGAGAGAGAGAGAGAGAGAGAGAGAGAGAGAGAGAGAGA
>NW_022639467.1:2247247-2263550 GCF_010583005.1 Odontomachus brunneus | reverse complement strand
GAGAGAGAGAGAGAGAGAGAGAGAGAGAGAGAGAGAGAGAGAGAGAGAGACATTTTAGAATGTTCACTGTTCGACCCCGCGTTGACCTGGACATGTATCCACCTCAGCAGCTGGGAATCGTCTCTCCCCGGACGATTGAAAAAGAACTCGCGTTAGCGGAGCGATGAGATTGCACGCAAAACTCGTGTTATTCGATTCCTCGCCGCGGGACTGCTGCACCCTTTCCTCGCACCCTTCTTCCATTATGATCGATTTTCCATGCGAAAACGCTCGCGGGTGTTATGGGTCGAGCGCGCAGTGGTGACATGTTAACGGCGCGGTACTGGTTCAATTAGTTTAGCCTAAATAATTTCGCAGCGTTACATGCGCGTTGGATTATCGAGGCGGATTGAAGGATAATATGATGTCGCGCGCGCGCGACGTGTAACGGCAAATATAAATATCCACGACTTGTCGATCACGCCTAAATGAAAGTTTCACTTCATCTCGCTGCCGTTGGTTAAACTATTGATCGATCGTGCGCGCGTCAGCACGCCCGATATCAATTATCGTTATTTTATCTCTTGCGGTTACGTCATTATCACTTGCGCGTCATTAATGCGTTAACGTGGCTGCATCGCACGACGTAACGCCGCGACTCCATCATTCCGATAAATAGAGGAGGATCTAGATAGCAGGGGTATGTTGCTCACTTGCTGCGTTTTAGTATTCATCTTGAGAGAGGAACATTAGTTACAAAGTCGCGCAATGGTCCTCTTAGTACACAGATAATTTTCTCCGCTTCATTAAAGTTGCAATAATATTACAGTTAAAAAACAGAAAAAACTAATTTAGTAGTAACAAAAGAAATTTTCGAGTCTTTCGAGAAATTTTGTATTAATGTTCTTCATCGTGAGTGAATTAAGCGACGTATTACTAGCTAGAATGAATTTTTTGCAAATGTATTATATTTTATTGCAAATATATTATATGTATGAAATTACTGTTTCGGACAATGAAAGCAATTTTCATTTGCAGAATTATTAAAATCGAGCATACGGGCGGACGAGGTAAAATTGGCTTATAATTAGGACCGGTAGGAGGCCTATGGAAATCTCTCACGGAGATCCCGGGCTACCAATTACTAATCAGCATACATATTTGATATGTAGCCTTCTTATCCTGCGTTACTAGGTACATCTGAACTCGATATACTAGGACAAAATAGCTATATTGAGAAGTTGTGACTTTGAAATTCTGAAATATGTGGGTCATAAAGCCCCAGTCTCGCCTATTCGTGATCGATTCGAGCGAAAAAATTGGGTAGCAATTATGTTAAGTGCCATGTTAATTAATACGCTTTAACTAACGTTAATTTGCTCCTAAAAAGGAAGACAAAATACCGCACTTATCGTCGTAGCCGTCGGAAGAGCAAACGAAACGGGAAAGTTTTCAAAGAAAACGCAAAACATTGCGCGAAAAATATTCTAATTAGCGTCGAACGCGCTTCTCTAACATTGATATTAAATCCCGATGGATCTCGCGTTGAGTGTTCTCAACGTAATCTTCCCGACAGAACCGCAGCACGCATCCTTGAAACCGCGCGGATCCCGAGAGGCAAGGTGTTTTATTGATCTCAGGCGAATGGCACCATGGGGTTTGGCTGTATTAGAAGGTTCATCGCAGCCACGGCGATGCTGCCAGGTATTATTGGGTCGTAGACTTTTCCAAAGACATCTGTCTTCACCCTGGGATATCTCCTCTATAATCCCACTCCCTACTACAGAAAAGTTTCTCTCACCCCAATGTGTTACTGAGAGGTGGATGAAGCTTGCCAATTTTTGACGAGGGTCTCAATTTTTTGCGGGTTAAAGTGGGTCGATGAGCTAGTTTCTTGTTTTCGCATATAATTGATACTTTATACGTTCTTCTGACAGTGTGGGACATTAGTCGATTAAAATATTAATTGACTAAAATAATTGTCGAATAATAAAAATTAATCAAACACTATATATAATCAGAGATATAATTTGATTGTTTAATAAAATTAATTATCAATCAATATACAATCAATGAAATCAAAGTTTGATTAATAATTAATTTCATCGATATAATAAATTATTCGTGATTACGTATATGAGATTAATTTTCATTACTGATTGGCCGATTATTTCAATCAACCAAAATTTCATTCGATTAATACCTAACTGTTTCTCAGATAGTAATACAGAGAAAAAAATATCTGAAAAATAAAAAAAATATTTATCCAATAAGTATTAATAATGTATTTATTTAAATCTAATTTCTTTTATTTAAAAAGAATAAACAATTGCTTCCATGAAAAGTTAGGAAAATTTTAAGAAAATTTTTATCTTTTTACTTAAATATTTATTTTTTTAAATATTCTATATAAATAAATATGTTATTACAGTATCCACCGAATAAACATTTTTCACTTTTCAGATATTTTTTCTCTTAATGTAGAGACAATTGATATAAATTTCTTAAGCTAAAAGGCTCGATTTTTGCAAATTTCTTCTTTTGGTACATGAGGAAAATATCCCTATTTTTATATATAAACGCGGCCTCTCACTCTAATGCTAACAATTGATTTTTTAATCAAACTGTTGCTAACTCTGTTGCGTCTATTATTAGAGCAGTAACAAGTTCAACTGTCGCTTCTGGCTAAACTGTCTTTAGTCTTTAACATTACCTAACTTTGTAACGTCGTCAACTATGTTTCGCGCCCTTGTCGTACTCTCACGTTCCGCCTTACCTTTGTTTATTACAATGTAATATTCCCCACTGTAATATAGCTTATTATTCTCGCGCACTTGCTAAAGTACTTCGGCATACTCGCTACAAATGACGTTTACATGAGTCGTTCGAGCGATTCGGATGAAATTCGCTACTGACGCGGATTACACGGACGAAGGGAGTTGTTTCATACGGAATACCAGCGCTGGAGTAAAGTGCAGCGTAAGATTATATCGTGTAAACTTTCCGCGGGAGAAGCCATAAAATTCAATAACTTATCCGTCTCCAAGCTGCCGCCGCTCGACGACACGCAGCTGCACGTAAAATGCACGTAGCAATAAATTCGCCCGGTCGACTTTCGATCGAGGCCTCTCGAAGGCCACCCACCCATTCCCCCTGTTTCCCAAACCCTCAGGTCCGCGCAGCGACGCGTAACACATCTCGCGACGTGGGAATTGCGATTGGAACGTGCGCGACTTTAATCTCGGCGCGAAATTAATCTCGGAATGCGTCCCTGTCGTTTCGCCGACGATGTAAGAGTCGGATTTATCGGCTGCCACTTCGAATTGTGAGGCGTACGCGATCAGGGTTTGCGCACCACTTTCGACACCTGCCCCCGCTGCCTCACCCCCAAGTTCACCCAGCGACCTGCATGCTTCCCGTCCTTCACCTCGCCCATCAAAGACGAACAAGCGCGACCTGTGCGCGCCGCGAGAGGATCTCGGAAATAGAATCGTTAAATTTTACGGCATATCCGGCGTATTTACGATCTGAGGCTTTCTTCGCCGTCGTCGCGGCAATCTTCCTTCGGTAACTCGCAGCCGGCTACGTCAAATCCCGAGCTGCACTCTGCGGCAATGCAGGTGACGCATCGCCCCGTAACTGCAGCCGTGGTGCATGCACACGCCGTCGTCGCTTGTCAAACGCGAAGGTGCCATTACGCAACTAAATGACATTTGTCTCGGACCGTTGCAGGCCCGTCGTACTCTTAGGGCCGTCCTACACAAAATGACTACTGCATATGCATAGCATAAGACCGTTTCGACCAATGAACATGTTTTATAGATCAATATGGCAACTTTATCCTAGACCGTTGGTTGAGATGCATATGCAGCTATATTTTGTGCGCAATAATCTTTATCTACATCATCCTGTTATTTCTCGCTAACGAGGTGTCAATCGTGATTTAACTGTTACGATTTAGTAGTTCGTTTTATAAAATCGTGTGGCAAAATAACGAATAAAGGACAAGGGCGCACACACAAAAAAAGAATATCCCGAATCGAAATTTTGATTCCACATTAATTCTGTAAATTTCGTTATAAAAATTTTGATTCCATATTAATTCTGTAAATTTCATTATAATAAATTTTCAAATTTGACATAATAGTAAGGTGACCAGACGTCCCGATTTTTCACTCTTTGCCCCGAGTTTTTTTGAGTGCTGTTCGGGACATCGGTTTGTCATCATTTTCAATGATTGTCAAATAATTTTCGGATCTTTTTACCGTCTTCCCCCGCTTCACACATTTATGAAGTGTCCCGAGTTCAGGGTTGGGAAATCTGGTCACCTTACATATATTGCGAGGAGAAACGAGAAGATTACTTACAAATGACGTCTTCACGATACGTCCCGGCGATCACATATCGCTATTCTCGACACTCCCGATACTTATTTCCGCGCGAGACTTACTTTCGACGGGTTAAAGCGCGTAAAATGCGGAGCGATGTCGATCGATGTGTCCACGGTGGTTACTCGCAGAAAGATCGAGAATCAAGATGGCCGCGCGATTATTGAATCGCGTTCAAAATATACGCCAATATATGAATGACGTCGCGGCCGAAAAGAACGCGCTCTATGAGATACTTCTCTTTTTCTAACAAGTTGATGCAATCGCCCGAATATTCCATCTCTCTCTCTCTCTCTCTCTGATTGTCATTGGATTTCTAATTCCCGTTCAATAAATCTGACGATCGCCCGATTCTATTGCTACTTGAGCGAGTCAATGTTATTAGCAAACATAAGGGATGTCGGCGCGATAAGCATCGGCCGCATATACTGCGAGAAGAAACGAGAAGATTACTTACAAGTGACGTCTTCACGATACGTTCCGGCGATCGCACATCGCTATTCTCGACACTCCCGAGACTTATTTCCGCGCGAGACTCACTTTCGACGGATAAAAGACGCGAGAAACGCGGAGCGATGTGGATCGATGTGTGCCCATGGCTGCTGCTTGGCGCGAAAACATCGAGCATTTCGCGCGATTCATTACCAACGCCTAGATTGAATAACCAAGATGACAACCTCGTAGCGTGAAACGAACGCGATTGATTTAGAGAGGTTAGTAACTCGAGCATGTTGTTAAGACGTTCGCCGTATAGTTCGCGCACAGAAAGCGGAAATTTTCTACACAATAAACGTTTACCACACCTGGACATATATGATGTATCGCTGACTGCGTCTCGGCATCTTGGCTTCTCGATTCAGCATCCTGGTTGCAGGCTGCTTCGTCCTGGCGTATCTCCTTGGCAGTGACACTGACACTCGCGTAGATACGATTCGATTAAAACAATGCGTGTTAATTAACGCGACACCGGTGAGAGAGCTCGATGAAGTATTCCGGACGGCGAAGTGGAAACAAAACTAAGGCACCGACGCGCGTATCTCGCGAAGCGACTCGTGCGACGCTCATCGGCTCGAGACGTAATGACTCGGCGGTCGCGGCGTAAGCGACGCACAGGAGTACCAAACAAGCGGGGAAAACTCTAACCTGTCCCCACCACCTGCCGGCCTTTCGGGTGCGCCACTGAATAGTGCGCGTAACCCGCAGTCGAGAGAGATTACAACAAACAACGCTTCCAAAATATTATGGGTAAGGCGGCCATTATCATCAAGAGAGGCGTAACAGGCGCGTGCAACAACGCACACCTTTCAGTGTTAGTTTGTTACATTACGTCGAATATCTCAAGCCGGCGAACAACGCGCATATGTGTGGTACGTATATCTCTTCTCTAACGGTTTTAGCGACTTCGGCAGTGTCCAAACGTATCAGTCCTCTTTAACTATTTTGTGTTGTCACAAGTCTCTTTTCCGATTTCTCACACGGACAATACTGTACAAATAGAAGAAATGTGTGGGTAAAATTCAACCGCTCAATATTATGACTTCTAGTGAGTTCTATAGATACGTTCGGGGAGCTTGCTATTAGCTCTATTTAGCGCTATCGTGTCATTCTATCCTTGTTGTATATTTAAGGAGCGATAAAAATAGAAGAACGCGGTAGCGTTAGTAGCGTGCTTCCCGAATACATTCAATATGTATCGATGTGTTATAGGTTAGATCATCAAGTAGTTGAGGTATGTCGCATGTTAAACACGCCGTCCTGTCGAGCATGGATCATCATAGAACTACAATCTGTATTTTTTCACTATCAAACTGAGAATTGAGAATTATAATCGGAGCATTTGGGTAATTTAAATTTTGATTCTACTTGATCCATATATCTCATACAGTCATTAGTTCTCTTGTACTCTTTTGTACTCTCTTGTTTTCTCTCTCTCTCCATTTTTACTAAATTGTGAATATGTATCTACATAATAAGTGCAGAGCATGTATCTATGTAATGATTTAATTATTAAACATTGAATATATATATATATATATATATATATATATATATATATATATATATATATTATATGCAATATGTAGTATGCATACCTGCTTCTTGAGTAGAATACTTTTTGGGTACAGAGAGCAGATTTTTGTTGAAACTATTGTCGGCTTTGTCGACGCAAATCGTGTTTGCTGCAAGTACTTGTAAGCCCCCGTAAAGTTATCGAGTTCTCTCGTTGGTATCGCGTTAATTCACACGCATTTCTCCAAATGAGTCGTATTTGCACGAGTCGTATTTGAATGTTACAGTCAGTGTTAGCGTCTGGAATAAGTATCCGGAATATGCTATGATGCAACAGCCGAGAGCAGGATGCTGGGTCGAAAAGCCGTGACGCGGGGAAGCCGAGGTAAGGGAATGCCGAGACACGCGGATAACGCTCATCATATATTTCCAGGTATGTTAAATTCATTTTTTATACAGCATATTCGACAAACTCCATGAGTTCAACAAGGAGATACCTGAGTCAACATTTACAATTCACAGTACAAGTCATGCAAAAATGCTGATTTCTATCTCTAATTATGCTCTCTGGGTTAGGTTTGGGTTTTGTCTTGAGTCCTGCTAATCACCTTTTTTCTGTCTAACCTTGTCATTGAATTTAAAGCTGTATCGATGCTTGTAGGACGAATAACTGTTATCTTTACATCTTCTCTCCTTTTACAACTGTTAAATCTACAAATTTCTATAAAAATTTTCAAAAGTAATAGAATAAATAATAAAAAATAGATCAGGAGAAAAAAATATTCGTTGTTTAATTGCCAATGGCACTCGCAGCTTCAATGTTGGAAAAAAATTTCGATTCGGGTAACTCAATAATTTCTGGAAATTTGTCGGATTAATATTTTGCTCGATTGAACAAAACTGAATTGCATTACCAATTTTTCATATTTTTACATTAAATTTTTATTAACTTATATCTGAAGTGTTCAAGAGTAACAAAAATTGCCTCAACTGGCAAAAATTGCGTCTCGTTTTGCGAAAGAATTGCACGGTATGTTGTACACGGACGCTAGACATTGAAATGAACGCCCGGTGAAAAACGCACGCGATAAATCGTTACAGCGCGTCGAATAGTGATCGATTATCGTTGCCCGTGTAGATTAATCGCTGCAAGTATCGATCAGACAAGGCGTATATTGCAGAAACTTGTCGAAGAGAAGTCGTTTACAAATATTGACGCCTCACTAAATTTACAGTTCCTTGTGGACTACTTTGAGATTTTTGAATGATATATCTGAATTTTCTTCAGATTTTAATTACCAGTTGTCGCAGTTATTTGCACATGTAAAAAAATTCTCTTAGATAAATTTATCCATTTATAAAACAATAGATTGCTCTTATTACTCTACGTACATGTTTAAAAAATATCAAAATTTCATCTCTAAAAAGAAACGTTGAAAAAAACAATAAGACTCATTTGAATGTTATTTGTTTTTGAACGACAGAAATAATATTCACCTCTTTTATAGAGAAGAGAGTAGAGAAAGCCCTACGTAATGTGTTTGAAAAATAGATATAATGTATAATATAAATAAAATACGCAAATGATGCACATTAATTTATTATGTGAATTAATACATGTGAATGATTCACATAAAATCACGTTTGAATTATCCGGATAAGCCGTATTTCCAGGCAATCTGTAATCAGATAATGATTATTTCATGTATAATTTGAGGATTAAATTATGCTGGAATATTTACGGTCTTAAACAGCAATATAACCGTTTACTTTTTCCATTACAAATCAATGTTGTGTTTACAGGTACAGATACACGCGCAATGCATCATACGATATATTGTGGGCGTTGAAATTGCACGCTCACCATTTAGCGTTGAAATCCACCGACGTCCGGTCAGGTCCACCGACGAAACCCGCCGTTGCATCCCGAACTGCATTGCTTCGCATCAGGCACTCCGTAGTATCCAGCAGCCTTCGTTCTGCATCGTCCGACGTTGATTGCACTTTGTCTCACTCACATTCACGACGCAAATAATATATTATAACTCTATTATAACGGCGTCTAACGAATATTTCAATGGCATCGGCCAAGTTTCCATTTATTTTGGGACGAGATTTACGAATTCGCTTAACGCAGGACGAAATCGAGATATTCGTTCAGGGAATATCCACAGCGTGGAACGATAAATTTTAGTACCTCAAGAAAGCGCGCGCGCGCACACACACATACGCACGCGACACACGGTACGATAAATTTCGGTATTTCAGGAACACAATCGCGAATCACGAATTGCGTGTAAAAAATCGTACACGAAAGACCGCAGTGCCTTCGGCGAAATCGAGAACAAAACGGACAATATCTCGTTTTTACTTGCCAAAAACCGGATTTCCCGTTTCGTGAATTTGCGTTGTGTTGCAGTGGCGTTTTAACACACTCGCGCCGCAAACTGCGTGTAAAAAAAATCGATTGTGTATACCGTGAATTAAAGTCCGCACGAAGTAATTATTGCTACGTGAATGTGCACGTGGAAAATTGGCAATCAAATGCCGATTGTGTCAATCGCGGGATCTATCAATGCAGTACGTATGCGCGAAGTGACCGCGAATTGCGTGAAATTCTCACGCATGACAACATAGTAATATCTTTGCGTCCATTACTCCGTGATATTCGCGCAAGGACGCAATATTTTACGCAAACTACGCCGCGATATTTGCAGCAAGATACTTCGATAATATCGTGCGATTTAGTTTCGTTGCGATGCAACAGCGAGTTTAATTTAACGAATGGTTGAACACAAAAATTAAGCTGTAATTACGATTCACTGAGTGTAACGTTATAACAAAAGGAAAATTATGCTTTTTATAATTGATTTTTTTTCCGTTAAATGTACATTTTGTTCCGAGATAAATTAATATTTTTCGCCGAATATTGAACATTTGTTGTCGAGATATTAAACGGATGCAGAGTGATGCATTTCGGGATGCA
This sequence comes from Odontomachus brunneus, assembly GCF_010583005.1. Classification (NCBI taxonomy): domain Eukaryota; kingdom Metazoa; phylum Arthropoda; class Insecta; order Hymenoptera; family Formicidae; genus Odontomachus; species Odontomachus brunneus. The sequence goes on along the minus strand of NW_022639467.1, from coordinate 2,254,187 downwards.
GCGGGTTTCGTCGGTAGACTTGGCTGAACGATGGATTTCAACACAAAATGAAAACAACATAAAATCATAGTGAGTATACGATTTTAGTGCTCGCAAAGTGTTATATGATATGGTGCATATGTATAGTGATCATATTGATATGATCAATATAATATGATGAAATCATATTGATATGTAATGAGAAGGAAATAGAGGCAGTTATGCGCGTTGTCGTTTAGGGCTGTAATTATAGGGCTGTAATAATTTCATCCTCGAGTTATTTATGAATTATTACCCGGTTATTCTTGCAATCCGTTTACACCACTTGCATATACGGATTTATCCTGATAATACGAATTTATTAGTAGGAATATTTTGCACCTTATATTATGTCACTATTTCTGTAATTCATTTATATTTACAACGAACACGGAGGTAGACCTGTTTATGAAAATTAAAAGTAACGTATGTAAGTAAGTAATAGAAACGTATGTTATATGTTATATGAATATATTTTTCACATATTTTTTTAAAAAATATATTTCAAAGTGTATTCTCGGAATATGTTAAATTATTGTTATTTTTCGAAAATATGCTTTTCAATTATATGCTACAACTGTTTCTGAAGACTCTTATATTCTTGGCATTTTGAGCATTAACATGAGTTTGGTAGAAAATATGGTATTTTACACGTTCAATATGTTCCATTTCCAATTTTTTTTCTGTAATTGGTGCTTTTTCATTTCCATTTAAATGTGGAATATTTATTTATCGATAGCATTAACATGAGATTGGCTAGAAGTAACTCAAGTGGAACATGGTTAAAGCGTATAATGTCTGGTAATCGGAAGTACTCGTGATTGTTTTGGTTTACGCAGCATGTTGCATACACATGCGTTATAAAAATATTTTCACATATTACTGCAACAGTATAATGCTCTCTCGCGTGGTTTCATGCGCCGGCTAAGCCGCCACGATAGTTTACACATGCGTCCAGGGCGGAGAGAATCTCCGGAACGTCGGTTAATCGGAAGTTCATATTCCCGGGAATTCATTTTGCAATTCTGCTGCGTGTGTAAGCGTATGCGGACTGACTGTTATTTCGCCCAAATTGCTGTCTAGCTATGACATTTTCTTTCGCATTGCAAATTTGTGCGCGCGTGCACACACATAGTCGGAAATTATTTATCTTTATCTCTCTCTCCCCCCTCTCTCTCTCTGTCTCTCTTTTATGTCTCTTAAAAAATGTTACCAAGCATGATAATATAGTAATAGTCGAGTAATGGCGAAATGTATCGCGCGATTCGCAGATCTATAGAAATATACACTGTGTGTATGTGAGGAAAAAAATATTTATAAGAGATAAAAAATATTTACTCGACGGATAACATATTAACTTATACTAATATAAAATATTCTTCAAGTATTAAAAAATATACATTTTCTTAGAACTTTAGCTTTTTATGAAAGCAATTATTTATTCTGTTTAAATGAAATAATTGAGTAAATATGTATCATTTATTTGTGCATTGACGCACAAATAAATATTTTTTATTTTTTAAATATTTTTTCCCTCAGTGCATTTTAAGGACAATTTCCTTGACAAATGTCAATGAATTAAACGGCATGTTACTTCCACAGTTCGTGTATTTTAGAAAATTCCTTCGAGATTCACTCGTGACGAGGACGAACAGCCGCTGTATATTTTAGAAGGCAGGAAGAGATTCGCACGAGAGATTCTCTTCCTCATTTTTATGAGATGCGAAAAATTTGGGGAAAAATCGTGAAATAACAAATTGATGTTTTTGCTTCGCGACTTTTGACGACAGGGGCTGGCTGGTAAATGCTTAATGGTAATAAATTACTTGGCGCGATACGGCCGCGCGCGAACTTCCTCTCCACGGGTAATATCCTGGACAAGGGTGTAGTCTCGCGGGAGGCCACGCCGAGAGTCGTACCTACATATGTAACACGGGCAATGTCACGCGTGGGAATTCACGCGTCCCTGCGACTTGTTTCCTATCGAGAGTGTCCGTAAAGAATCCCTTCCGTCGTGTTCCCGCGGGACGTTAGCCGCCCGTTCTCGTCGCTACCAGAAACCCATATTTCTAGCGCGTCCGGAGGAGCACTTACCTCGCCCGCGATAGCTCCCTCTCTTGATTTACTTCCTGTCGCGTTGACTTCGCAGGAATGTGAAAAATTTCATCATTGCGACTCGGCACAGCGAGGATCGAAACCGATATAATTTCGGCGAGAATTCCAGGATTTCGTCGTCGCGCGCAAACACGCTTAGCTATCGATAAGGTGACCAGATTTTTCAGTCCTGAATTCGGGATACTTCATAAATGTGTGAAGCGGGTGAAGGGGCAGAAAAAGATCCGAAAATTATTTGACAATCATTGAAAATGATGACAAATCGGTGTCCCGAATAACACTCGAAAAAATTCGGGACAAAGGGTGAAAAATCGGGACGTCTGGTTACCTTAGCTGTATCTGTCGAGAAGGGAGGAGATTACTCCGTAATAATCTACTTACGATATGTTCTGACGACTACTTGTCGTTGTTTTCGGCATTCTAATACTTATTTCTGCAGGAAACTCACAGGACACAAACGAAAGACGTATGGAATACGAAGCGTTGTGTCCATTGCACAGTTGCTCGGCATGAAAAGATCGCAGACGCGCGCGCTATCAATCACGTCAATTAATGAACCAAAAGTTCATTAGCGCGCCAAAAACGCCAAAAGTGTATGAATTTGAACGCGCCAGTGATGCGAACACGCGTCTACAACGACGCGATCTACGGCGGACGCCTTAACCAATCGTGTTCGTTTCGCACTACGAGGTTGTCATCGTGATTATTCAATCTAGGCGTTGGTAATGAATCGCGCGAAATGCTCGATCTTTTCGCGCCAAGCAGCAGCCATGGATACACATCGATCCACATCGCTCCGCGTTTCTCATGTCTTTTATCCGTCGAAAGTGCGCCTCGCACATTAATAAGTCTCGGGAGTGTCGAGAATAGCGATGTGCGATCACCAGGGCGTATCGTGAAGACATTTGTAAGTAATCTTCTCGTTTCTCCTCGCGGTATATGCGGCCGATGTTTGTCGCGCCGACGTCCCTTACATTTGCTAATAACATCATTCCAGTAGCAATAGAATCGGGCGATTGTCGGATTTATTGAACGGGAATTAGAAATGCGATGACAATCAGAGAGAAAGAGAGAGAGAGAGAGAGAGAGAGATGCGGAATATTCGGGCTGTTGCATCAGCTTGTTAGGAAAAGAAATACGGAGAGAGAAGTATCTCATAGAGCGCGTTCTTTTCGGCCGCGGCGCCGTTCACATATTGGCGTATATTTTCAGCGCGACTCAATAATCGCGCGGCCATCTTGATTCTCGATCTTTCTGCATCGAGTAACCGCCGTGGACACATCGATCGATATCGCTCCGCATTTTACGCGTCTTTAACCCGTCGAAAGTAAGTCTCGCGCGGAAATAAGTATCGGGAGTGTCGAGAATAGCGATATGCGATCGCCGGAGCATATCAGCGAAGACGTCATTTGTAAGTAATCTTCTCGTTTCTCCTTACGATATATGTAAGGTGACCAGATTTCTCAGCCTTGAATTCGGGACACTTCATAATGTGTGAAGCGGGGGGAAGAGAAAGAAGATCCGAAAAATATTTGACAATCATTGAAAATGATGATAAATCGGTGTCCCGAGTAGCACTCAAAAAAATCCGGACAAAGGATGAAAAATCGGTATGTCTGATCATCTTAATGATCAACCGATGAATCTGTTCGCGATAGAATGTACACAGAAAGATATTCTACTGCTCAGAAAAGCGACTACTCAGTCTACTTTCTTTCTTTTAAGTGATGTTTATAAGAATATCTTCAACAATAATATTTTCTTGAATAATCTTAAATTACACGCACTAAGAGAAAAAAACATATTTAGAAAATATAAAATATTGATTTGGTGAATATTAACGACAAATTTACTTAAATTAAAATCACTTATTTAAATAGAATAAACAATTGTTTCGTGAGAAGTAAAGATTTGAAGAAAATGTTATATTTTCTCATTTAAAAAATATTTTCTATTAGTGTAAGTAAATATGTTTTTGATACCTGCCGAATAAATATTCTTTATTTCGTAGATATTTTTCTCTTAGTGTATTCATCATAAATATGAGAAAAGTAAGAAGAAAAGAATTTATTCTTTCTCTCTTTCTCTCTTTCTCTTTTTGCAAGAATATTATACAATTTTAAAAATTTGGAAGAAAAAATTCGTTCGACTTCATGCAATAAATAAACCGAATTTTGGTTTCGATCTAATGTTCTTCATTGAAATTTGCTAGGCCCTTACCGATACTTTTAGAATGCATTTTGAATAAATTTGCTGCGCTGATGATGAAAACTTATGATGGATTCGCGGGTACATAAAGACATGAAATATTTAAAACAAGCAACATTTACCTGAATGTATTTTTCTGTGCGCGGAAACGATAATCGACGTAAGAATACGGCTCGGTAGCTTCGTTTACTCAAAGTAACGATCGTCGTTCCGAATTAATAACGCGTTCGCGCGTGCTTCGTCAGGCTGAAATTCTGCCGAAAATGATTTGACTGAATATCGAACAAATTACCATTTGTTGATGCGTATTTCCTCACTTTGACACAGGCATCATCGGGAATACCATCGAATATTCGATCGCGTGACAGTGACATTACGTACGTGTATACATACTCGTGTACGTAGTATCCTGCAGCGCGGGATAAAATGCGCATCATACATATGTAATACGAGCAAACGTGCGAGGCATACGAACGAGCCATCCTGTATATCATGGAATCTTTGCCAGTGCCACGCGAAATCGCTACTCCTTTCGATTCCGACTGCCTCGATTTTCAGAACTCGCTCACTCGCTCGCTCGTTCGTTCGCTTACCAGCAGCGACTTTACAAACTTCGATTTCCAAACAGAGAAGCGTAAGAGGAGCGGTAAAAGGAGAATAAATAAGGTATTACAATGGATAGGAAGAGTACCTGAACGCGCGCGTTCTATCTGTATTTTGGTATAATTTTACATGAAGGAAAGAGAGAGAAAGAGAGAAATGTCGCCTCCTATTTCTCTCTCTCCCTCTTTCTTTTTCTCTCTCTCATTCAATATATTAATACAAGTGGAATTCCTCGCTGGACACGCCTTGCAACAATATTTTTCTCTTTGTGCAAATTTATTCCAAACGAGACGAGAGGTGTGCAAACACTTTTTATCCGCTGTACGTGGACGTGAAAAGGGCGTTGGCCTTTTGGCGTGAGGACGATGCTCCTGACGCATTTGCTAGAAGGGAACGTCGAGTACCTTAATATTTAACCATCGTATATTTGACTAAACGATAAGAAACATAAATAATGACAAAAAATTCATGGGAGAAACATGTCGTCTAAATTAACGTTGTCGAAATTAACTCAAAACGTGACGTAAAGCGTAGACTATTTCGGGGAAATTTAATTTTTTCAGATTATCAGGAAATCGTCATCTATGTACTCTCGTCCTGTATCTCGAGAGTGCAGCGATCGCGAAAGCATTTAGCGAAGTTAGCGCGCTGCGACTTAAGCTTTAGCGCGAACTTCAATCCCGCGACTTCCGCCTATCGAGTTTGCCGAGGTAGAAATTCTCGAAACTTTGCCGCCCCAAAAATATACTGTATTCTCGTGCACCATCGCGAAAGTTAAAAACGAGCCTTACCAGCGGCGCTCGTATCCCGCCGGGGAGTTCGGCGTTTGGGTCGAGCGTGTGCGAGCGTGGCGCAACTTTCGGCGTCGAATGAAAAATGAAAGAAGAAATCGCGGTTTCGCGAACTTCGATAACTTCGCGATTTATATTTTCGACGGCAGGAAGCTCGTATATGAGCCAAGTCGTTGGACCAAGAAGGGGATAAAGTTAATCGCGGTTTACGTGGTGCACACATGTGTGCGCGCGAACGAGAGAGAGAGAAACAAAGAGAAAGAGAGAGAACGCGCGATGAAAATTCAACTGTACAAAGTGGGGATTTCGCGGGGGAAAAATATAGGCCACAATGGGGATGTCTATTGCGGGAAGAGGAAAAGTGTGATGTATTTCACAGGGTATCAGGTTCATAATGTGAATATAACGATACAATGTGTCTTGTGATAGTTATACCGTGAGAGGCCACGTTACACCGTAACTTTACAGACAGGCGTGTCATATCACATCAGGGAGAAATTTCGGTAGACGCGAGTGATAACCCGAACGTAAATCGAGTAAACGTTACTCTGTATGTTGTATACTCTGGTGCTCTCTAAATTTCCAGGAATGGCATCTCACCCGGAGCGGCTGGGGGGTAGCAGTATTTCGCACTCGAGGCGATAGTGAAAATACCACCACTCGAAATCGCAAGAGTGAATGTTTCACTCAAGCTTAGAGTGGATTCTGACTCCGTATGAATGAATGTTTCAGTTGATTCGAATGGGTATGTTTCTGCATTGCAAGTGTGTAGCAAGTATACACTTATATGTGTAAAAGTACTCATTTATATGTATAATCTTGTTTTCCGTGTAAAAATTATACATTTTAATATATAACGTAACACGTTTTCCTGTGAAAAATTTTTTTTTCAAAATGACACACAGTATGAACTTTCAGCTAATGCTATTTTTTACTTTATTAAAGACTAATCTAGCTAATGCTATTTTTTACTTTATTAAAGACTAAAAATCTAAAATCTTTCATAATATAGTCATTCTTACTAATATTCTCGTCATAATATGCATTTATTTTTTGGAAAAGAATTTTGTTCATGTTATAATACATATTTTATGTATTAAAATAATACATATATGTATAAATAAATAAAAAAAAAATATACGTATATATATATATATATATATATATATATATATATATATATATATATATATATATATATATAT
>NW_022639467.1:2220875-2247170 GCF_010583005.1 Odontomachus brunneus | reverse complement strand
AAAAAAAAAATATATATATATATATATATATATATATATATATATATATATATATATATATATATATATATATATATATCAGTTTATAAGAAATTGTTTTTTTCAGTAATTATGAACTACTTTCAATTATTTGATCTTACATATTCCCAACATATCAATATTGCACATTTTAAATATGTAATTTAATATATACGTGTAAAAAGTATGCATTTAAATGTGTAAACTTATAAGATAAAACATATAGACAAAATTACCCATATATAAATGTGTGAACTTATAAGATAAAACATGTAGACAAAATTACACATGTATAAATGCGTAAAAAATAACTGCACGTTTTTACACACATAAACATGTAAAAATGACAAATTTGAATCTGTAATGTGTGACACGCTGAAACAAATCAAATTCACTTCTCAATTTCAATCGAAGATATTCGTTGGATGATTTAAAGGTAGATGATGTAGAGAATTCGTTCTATATGAGTAAAATGTCACTTGAATTTGAGTGACTCGGTGGTCGACTCCGCTTTTCGAATGAAATTTCACTCTGAGAAGTTTGGAGAATAATAAAGACTTTAAAGGGAATTAAGAGCTAGCGTTGGACATTAATTGATTAAAAATTTTTTTGACTAAAACAATTGATAAAACAATAATCGAAATGAATCAGTCGTCACGTATACAAGCATGAATAATTTAATCGAGTAACGAGATTAATTATTAATCAGTGCGCAATCAATCAGATCAAAGTCTGATTAAAAATTAATTTCGTCTATCGACGGAATTATTTGTGATTTTGTATATGACGGTTGATTGATTTTGTTTATCGATTTGTCGATTTCAGCCAGAGAACATTTTAATCACACAACATTGCCACGAGCGTCAGAAAGCATTAGAGAAAAAAAATTTTACTTTATAAATATGAAAAAAGTTAGGTATTTAAAATTACATACACGCATGAATGGGCTATAACTGTTGAGCCGCGATAACGTGCATGTAACGTGAAGCGAATCATGCGCTCAGAGTATCATGGATTACGTTTGAACGTTTTCATGGGAAGAAAAGTTGCTTTTAATGTCCAGTCACGTACGCGACTCGCGTCCTTGCGTACCTGCGTGGGATAACTTGCCGATCCTTACGGGGCAGAGATCGTAAACGCGAAGGGTCCCACGATTTGATATCTTAAGGAACACTCTCGTGAGCTACGCGAGAGGATTTGCTGCTCGTTCGAGGAGGCCGTTCGGTTAATGACCTGGCGAAGCCGTATATACCTTGCGAATGTATTTCCCGGTAAAGTTTCTTTCGAAACGGCGATATCCCGTCGATATGGATCTCCGATAGCCGCTCCCGCCAATTCGCCTGAATCAGGTCGGTGCTGGATGTCTCGAGCATGCGGCAGTTCGTGAAAATGTAATTAGATCGCGGTATAATGTGAAAGTACCAATGCCTGGACATTAATAACATTGGTATTTAACTCTAAATATTCTTACTGCTTTGGTCTTTGATCCTTTCGCTACCGTTCGGATATTTATATATTTATATATTCGGATGTTTATATATTTTTCTACTTTTTAGCTTGAACGCCTTCTATTACAATTTCTTCATAATGATGTTTTTGCAAACATTTTGAGTATTTATTCTTTACGATTATGTGTGTATATATACTTGTAATACTCAAAGTGTTCGATATATTTTGCTCAATTTTAGTTTAAAATGTAAACCAGAAAGAATCTTTGGGGAAACGTTGGAGATGTTCAAATGGGATCTGTCTGGGTTTCCTACTTAGATTTGCATGTTTAAAACATTACACTTCTAAACAGAATTTGCATAGATTTCCTACGTAGAATCTATGATTATTGTAGGAAATCGGGTTGGATGTCATTTAAATCTTAAAGCATTTTCTATGTGGGATAATGTAGTTTTAGCAAAAAAATTAAAAGTTTTATGTTTGGCGCTAAAGATATAGGGCCAGAACACTGATGTCCCACTGGGGTATTTAAAAGGGCATATTTGTCCCAACGGCAATAAGCAGAGTAGTATCTGAATGCCAAAAGAGCTGTTTATCCAATTGAATGTGGTCATTATTAATAACATATGTTCCGGGACATATGTTTGTAGCGAAAGCGTTAAATAGGAATATCTAAACTTTCAGTATAGAGAGATAATACACATATTGAGTTTCTTTGCTTAAAATGATGGGCACAAAACGACAAGATTATATTACGTTCAGTGTAAATTTCAATGTATCAATCATGTAATTAATCATTATTTTACTGATTCACATTACTTTAGGTTGAAATTCAAGCTAAACTTTATATAATGTTATCTTTTTGTATCCATTATTTTAAACAGAGATATACATATACTCTACGTTGAAAGTTTAAACATTCAAAGCTCATAACAATAATAGCGTTCAGAGTTAGGTATCAGTTTTATTAGCGTTCAGTAAAGGTAAAAGTATCACTGGTATTTTCACCTCAAAGCATTCATGGTATTTATGAAGTCTGGAAAATTATACAGCAACCTAAGCTCGCGACAAAAGTTTATGGTAAAATGTTAATTTTACCAGAGAGAGAGAGAGAGAGAGAGAGAGAGAGAGAGAGAGAGAGAGAGAGAGAGAGAGAGACAGACAAAGAGCTTTCAAACGTAACGCACAATGGCCATTATTCGGGAAATAAAACGATTTTTCAATATATGACGAGTACCGCAAATTGAAACGGATTGCTCGCTTAAATTACACACAGTTGTTCAATTTTTCTCTCGATATATCGTCATATCGTCGAGCGCGAACGCATTGCGTTCACGGTTCTTCATTATGATAATATCGAAGGAAAGCGTGGATTATTGCGCGTAAATGTTACGGGAATGTAACTTATCAGTATATTCGGCGAGCGTTTCAAACAATATAATTTGGCGCTCGCTGTCGGTAGAATCTCGCTCGAATGTTTAACTTGCATGTTGATTTTATAACGCGACACGTCACACCGTCAATATTTTATCGGGAACGTCGAGCGAAACGCAAAAGCGACGCGCACCGACCGCCGTCATGCGCAAATTAAAAATTATTTATGAAATTACGCCCGTTTTACGGAATAAAAGCTGCGGCGAGAATTATATACCGAGCGCTTCGTATTTACCCGATCATAACGCATCGTCCATTACGTTTCCTAGGGAATTATACCGGCTCCAAAACGTTCGGCGCGGCGCCTCGGCGGAAGCGCGAGCGATGTTTATGGTTTCCTATCCCGGGACCGCGATAGCCGTGCAATTACATTTACGCCATCGGCGTAGACTACGCTCTGCACGATTTTGTCGTCCGGACTTACACAGCGGACGTTCGCGACGTCACGGCTACAATACGCCTTGTCGTGATGACATCGCGTAACCTGACGGTGCGATAAACGATATTAATTTTTGCGTGCAATCCCGGCGAGTCACTCCGCGGAAGATCATCATTCTGACCGAAAAAGAAGTACAGTAAGAAGAAATCGTTAGCCGAGGGGAATCGACGTTATCGCGTAATTTCGATGTCATGTTTCGTCGCTGTTAATTATTACTACCAACAAAGATTACACGCGGTACATAACCCATACTGGGATAACCCTCGGCCTCGGTTCAAAGGGAAGGGCGCACGCCGCTGGGTATACACGATCCATCAGGGTCCGGATGTAGGTTTTCGCGGGTACCTAGTTACGGAATAAATTAATGACCGCCGAATTTGCTGTTCCACGGTACATAGAGCCTGTACATAATCGCGCCCTCCGATCCTACGCGGAATATCGATCGGCGTTGCGTTCAAATTCCGGACGAGAGGATACGCGGTCGTAACTTAAAATTAATTGACAAACGGCGCGGAGAGATAACCGTGTAAAACCTCGTGAAAAGGCTCTCTCCCTTAGAGTCACGTGGATTCAATTGTGTCGCGTGCGAGAAGCACCGTCAAATGTAATATACTTCTACACACAGGAAAGTACACACTTCAATTAAGTGTTATACTTGTTTTGTCATAATTTGTTCGTCAACACTTGTTTATGTCTCATAAACTACTAGTATGATAAATGTTTTGCCTCAACCGATATATTTATTGTCCCTTCCGATTGTAATCTGTTTCGCTCATTATAGAACTTCTTTGACTTCTTTAGAAGATGTGAAAAGCGCAAGAGTTTTACGAGAGAAGAATTATGAAATTATATGAAAGATGGCAAACAAATTGTCGAATAGAATATATTATTGATTAAAATTGTCTTTAATAAAAACAAAATGTATTTCAATTTTGTTTCAAAATCCGTGCTCGAATTTATAAATCAATTCAATAAATTCTCAATTCTAGGTTAGGTTTAGAAATGTACTAAACTAAAAAATAGGTTTAGTACATTTCAATTAAGAATATTAAATTAAAACAAAAATTCGTTTTGCTCACTTATGTATAGAGTCGCACTAACCTTTTCTTCGATAAAGTTTTATAATAATCTGGTGAAGAGAATAAATTCTTCTTTTGAGTATATGACATAATAAGCTTTTCTCAAACTTGTGATGAGTACATTTGAAGATTGCTATCGAGAAAATATTCTTTGTCGAAGATAACTATTATTTGAAAGAAGGAAAATAAACTGAGTAATCGCTCTTCTTCGTAGTAGAATGATATTTTTCTCTGTGCATTTCTATGATCTCTCCCCTCGAATTATTTATCGATCGAAGCGCGTTGAATGAATTTGCGCCATGCTTACGTCGTCTCGCTTTTTTCTTTAAATCTACGATTACACGTACACGTTAACTAACACATTGCCTAAAGGGTACATGTATATTTACCGTTCGTATAATCACCGTGGTATTTGTCCGGCCGAAACATTCTACGTAGCCACGGGACATTCCGCCACCCTGTTTTGCGCGACTGTTGTTATTTTGTTTGATTAGCTTAATTTGTGGCTGAGAATGCACCACGGCCCAGACGCGATAACGTTGCGGCTATGTGGGGCTGCATGCACCCCGGACTCCTGCAGTGATGCAAGAGCGAGCAATGGACCGCGCGCGACCCATGCATTGCGAGGCAGCGTTGGCTCCCAATTGTGCGCAGTTATATTTATATGCGAGCACACTGTGCACACTAAAACAAAGAAGGCCTTACCGAAAATTACTAATGCCCCGTGCGAATTGTCGGCCAATTGTCGCTGATATATTATGCGATGTATCACCGGCCGATAAGAATCAAATTAAAGCGCGTTACCCCGTTTGTCAGTTGTTCGCGGGACTTCGCTTGTTATTTTCAACATGAATTTCGATATAACCTTCTATTAACTCTCGCCCGTTACATCTCAATTACTTGAATGTTTCACTACACACGGTTCTCGAGTCTCGCATGCTAGAAATATTGCGCAATCTTAGGATGCAATCGACGGCTTGTGAAATTTTGAACATTCGCTCGTTATATACAGTTCTTCGCGTTACTGCACATGATCTTTGAGTTTCACAAGTTATAAATATATTGCGCAGTCTTAGGATGCAATTAATATCAACGATTGAAAATCGTATATTATAACGTACGTAGCAAATACGCGCGTTAATTCGCCTATCTATTTTATTTAATATCTCTAAAGTTTATGTGGTTATTTGCAAAATGACTTCGACCATTCTTTTCAGCTTAATATTTTTATGCATTTTTTGTTATAGATACAATTTCCGTCAGACTCTATGTAATAGAGAATATTATGAAATAAAAGAATTTTTTTCAGTGTTTATGCAAAATTGCTTAAACACATTTTAATTTTACATATAAACAATAAGAAAAATATATATGATTATATTGCAGTATAATATGAATAATACATATGTATTAATATAATAAAATTTAATAATAATTTATTTTATTATTATTATTATATAATAAAAAATTTTTCATTAATATTATCAATAATATAATTTTCAATGCTCCTTAAATATTGTTGCAATATTGAAAAATATCATACTTTTATATTTTTATTATTATACTCATATTTTTTGTTGAGTATTTTAAAATTTTATATAAAATATATGTGAATTTATATTTCAACATTTTTTTATAATATTTTAAATTAAAAAAATAACAAATATTTTTATGAAAAAATTTATAAAAATTTATTAATCAAATCTACTATATATAAGGTTGTTACAAAAAGTATTGAAAACTGATAATACAAGCCATAATAGGTAAAATAAATAAGATAATACTAAAAAGAACCTGATCAATAAAACATTGTGAAATTATATATTAGGATAATATATTAAGGTCCTAATGTATACCTAATCATTATAACCTTGCAAAGGTCTTCCTTACTCGATTTTTATCAGTACATGAGTAGGTTTACCATAGTAAGGATAACCTTGCAAACCCCTAGTTAGGACCTTATACATTTTAGGTATACCTGATGATAATTTCTAGTCGGATGCTTAATTAAGTTATATTAATTAGAGAGAGGAATTTTTCCTTAAATTTAAAATCGAGTACAAGAGTTGCGTAAAAAAGATGTTATTTTTTTCTCTGATATTTTTACACTGCCGGTGTTAAAACATGCTATCCCGCTTGTTCGTCAGACTCTGCTCGTTATTTTTAACAGGAATTTCGATAACATTCTATTAACATTCGCTCGTTGTGTCAGTTACTTGAATATTTTTGCTGCACATGATTCTCGAGTTTCACAAGCTATAAATATATTGCGCAGTCTAAAGATGTAATCAGTATCGACGATTCGTGAAATTTTGAACTGATTTTCTCGTTTCCATACTCTTACCTAACGTTCGGAGATTTGCTTAATTAAGATTTTATCAAATTAGAAAACGTGCACGTGACCAGACGCTCTAAGTTATTATTGATGAAAATTTCGGTGCTTAGATTTGAAACAACCAGAAAAGAATATTCCTTTATCTTTCAGACCTTTGAATCTAGATCGGATATAAGAGATGCGTACAAAAAGGATGTTTCTTTTTTGATGATTTACACAGCCGGTGTTTTTGAGAGAGGGATTGCCGTCATTTTGCATGGATGCGTTACGCCTTCTGTAAACTTGTAGGGTAGCTTTTTCAGCGAAACTCTCTGTGATTCTTGGATAGTAATTTTTACAGGAAACAGGGAAATGTCTCGTAATGACACAAAGGAAATTTCATGGGACACGTGTGGTCAGGTGCTCGCGCGTTGGGAAATGTTCGCGACCGATACAGTCCAGCGTTAGTACGTACTGTTATTACTCGTTTATCGTCGCGCGTATAAGATAACGGCTTGGATAGGGTGAGCGCGCGCGATATGCCTCGTTTACCCGGTGATTTGAGAGAATTGTTTCAGCCAGTGTAATTTCAAGAGTGTCTGGCCACGGGCGCCTTCTAATTCCGTTCAGATTAGCGGCGCGACGTCTCCAGCTGTGTTACTCTCTCGTTTACCTCCCGGCAATTACAGTCGCATTAAAAGCCACTCGTTTTTATCGAACGCAATTATGTTTTCTCGCACCTGTTTACCGTGTTTCGTAGCTACCGTGCTACATTTACTCTTTCCCTCTTCCTCTCTCTCTTTTTCTCGGTTGATTATGTGGACAGAAAGGTTTCCTGTAAGTTTTGTGATGTGAACTTGCGAATTCTCCGCCTTATCCAATCGAAGAATTTCTTTTTCAATAGGAGAACTCTGCATTGGATAAGATGGATGAATTCACAAACTCTCACCGAGAATTACGTATTATATAGAATATGTATTTTCTGTACACAGACAAATCCAGATTGAGGATTAGGATTTTCTAAATGCACGCAATATTTATTTATTATTTATTGATTATTTAAAGAAGCGCAATTAATGTGTCAGCGTAATATAACTGTCACAATGATAGCTTTATGTCCAGGAACAAAGGTTAGAATATTAGTTAAAATATTAGTGAACTAATTATATTTAATGTTAAGACTACTATATCGGCCTGTGCACAGAAAATTTGGAGACAAGAAGGATAGAGAAATTATACAAAGGGGATAGAGAAAATTTATAGATGTTCATATTTATACATATACATATTTAATCATACAAATAATTTGATTTAAAATTGTGTGCTATCGTATTTAAATCGCGAATACTCCGTATTGACGCGGACAAAGCGCGATTGAAAACGTTCGAGTTGCACAACCGGATGCGTCGATGCTATCCAGCTTTTCTGCATTCACGAGGAAAAATAGTGACATGCAATTCAGCGGATTCTTTCATTTTCTCTATAAAAGAAAGCAATCGGATTATATTATTGATTGTATAAGCGCGAGATTGGACATGTTTTTAAAATAATACAGGAACATTTAACCAACGGTTGGTTAAATTTTTCTGCATTAACGCACTCGATTGTCTTTTTGCATCTATATAGGATTTTCGACAATTTGTTATGTATATTTTACCGTACAGGTAGAACTCGTCGAACTAAATACCAAATTCCTTTATCATCTCGCAAATAATTACATAAAACTTTGAGTTATTAATTGGAGAAGATCGGTAAACAATCGATTCGATAGATAAGCTATGGTGGTGACGTTTGCCATCGTGTGCATCAGATGAAACTGAATAAAAAAGTCCTCTATTATCTTGCAAATGACCACGTAGATGTTTAGTTAGTATTTATTAATTAAAGAAGAATTATTTAGTTAGTAGTTATTAGTTAAAGAAGACCGGTGTATTATCGTGCACAACCATATGTTTTCTTCAATTAAAAACTGAAAATCAACGTGGCTATTAGCAAAATGGTGAAGGACTTTTTTGTTCGATCCAATCTGCAAGTACACATGATTATACACATTGCTATCACAACTCATCTACTGTATCGCACGTGATCGTTCGTCTCTCTGGTTGATCCCAAATTTTACGTTGTTGTCTGCAAAATGGTAGAGGAATTTTGTGTTCAGCTCGATGAGTTTCACCCGTACATTGCGGCCGCACAATGAATTGTCGGACACCCTGTATATTCTTGTGATCAAGACAACTTTGTTGACCTACATGGGCTTCCGATAATTCTGCGCGCACACAGCAGAATGCGTTTTCCAACGCCGAGCAACCAGCTCGACCAGCAGACATTCGTCTTGAAGATGGGCAGGGCGATTCTTCCGAGGTGGGTCGTGTTGTAAATATTAGGGAATTACACGTCTCGAGAACGGGAGTACTTCGTGAGCTTACTTTTCACGCTAGCCCGGGGCGCCGCCCTCGCCATTTAAGACGACTTAATACCCATCAGGGGATTCTCGCCCGGTGCACGGTACGTGCTACGTGTTGAACATGCAACCCCGCGCCATGCGGCGGAAATGCGGCGAGCGTCGAGGAAGCGTGTGTTGCCGCGCGCGACGTTGCTCGTGAGCGACGAACGCGGATAAAATACGGTGCATCGGGATCATCATTTACCGTTAACAAAGCGCTCGACAAAATAATTTGCCGTAATCCGGGAGGAAAATGTTGCAGGGGTATTTTTCGCCGTGATAGATACTGCTGCCGCCGAGTAAATGTGCAGGCGCAGGACGTGTAATGGGTTGCGCCGTCGGAACTTCGTATCTAGGGCATTGAAACGTAATCTGGGACTTAATATAGAGAAATATTACGCGACTTTCCCTCGTAATTGGGTAGTTGGGATATACTCGCAATTGTATCGCGCTTACCGTTCGGCTTCTTTCTCGTTGGTGTGAGCGAGAGGGAGTGTATTATGCGCCGAGCGAAACAATTAGAGGCTTTCGCATTGAACGAATACGTTCCGTTGAATGGCTTCGCAGCTTGAGTCGAGCGGCAGAGTAAACTAACTAACGAACGAACATGTTTATTACGAGGGTACACACAACGTCATGGACGCCCGAACATTTCCTAGATCGAGAGTTATAGAATTTTCGGCTTTATGCGAATAAGATTGAAATCGTTATAATTAACACAATTTTATCATTATAATCAGAGTTATTTATGCAATTTTCAATCTCAAGAATTATATAACTCTTGATCTGGTAAATGTTCGGGCATGCTGTATGTACACACTGAGAGAAGCGTTTAATTCTTCAAATATATAACGGATTATATGTATACACCGTTCGTTAATGACTCAATAACATGCGTGCGTTTGTAGAATATAAGCATCGTTTATACTGATATTATGCGAGTACACTGTTAAAGCGAATGAGCATCGAAGCAATGCGGTTATCGGATCCACGTTTCGCGAAATGTATGTTGGACGCCGTTGAGATCATAGAAATTGATTTCCAATAAAATAAGAGAAATCGATTTCTCAGACGCGAAGAAAAACGACGGGGGAGGGTGTTTTGATGAGCGGTCAGAAGTTGCGGATTGTTCCGGGCGATGAAAACATATCAGACTGTCGGAAACTATGAACATCGAGGAGAGGTTTTTCTCGCGGCAGGGTCGTCCGAAATTTTTCCGAAAATTTTATTCAGACCGCGCGGTACGGTCGTCGCACGTTCGAATAAACAACGGATCGATGCAACGTGCTTTTTCGAACCTTGGATAGCACGACTCTCGGCTATCTACAATTTTTCCACAACGGCCCCCTTCACAAAATCCGCTAGCGAAGCGGCCGTTTATACCGCGTGATTAGCGTTTCGCTATTTTGTCGAAATATCACGACGGACACGCCAAAAAAGTCTGACGAGGTGTCGTTCACTTTGTGCGAGGTTCGACGAGAATTTGATAGTCGCGTGTTTATCATGACGTTCAATTGAGGCGAATTAATTTTGCGCAATATTTCCGACAACAGAAATTCATGTCTTCTTTTGTTCCGTAATGTTTGAAAGAGCGAGACTTTAGGGATATATTAGGGATAGATTTTATTAGGGATATATGCTTTTTTTAGTATTTATTTTGGGGGAATAGTGAACAAAATCGCGAAATGATTCTTGTAGAATATAAATACTTTTCCTTGGGTTTCATTAAAATCGGAATAATATTACAGTTAAGAAATAGAAAAAACTGATTTGGTAATAGCAAAGTAAAATTTTCAGCCTTTTGAAATTTTCTCTCAATATTTTCTATCGTGATTGAATAAAATGAAGTCGATGTCTTATAAGCTAAAATTAAATTTCTTGCAAGTGTGCGATATACTGTTACTGGTAATAAATGCAATTTTCATTCATGAAATTATTGAAATCGAGTCCAGGCGCGGACGAAGTAAAATTAATCTATAATTAAGAACCGGCAAAACGACTCTCGCAGAGAAGTTAGGGACCTCTCGCAGAGACTTTGGAACTACTAATTAGAGTACATATTTTATACGTGGCCTTCTTTTATCTTGCTTTTTTATTGGATTGCTTTTTTATTGGCTTTTCTGTTGTTGCATTTTAATATTTTTGTTATTACAAAACAAAATATACGGTTAACAGGATCGTGGCATTAATACATAGAAGAAGGTTGCTTCTATCATGTTTATATAGTTAATCACAAAAATTAGTTGCCTGAGAAGTTTTAACTTTGAGTTTCCAAAATATATCCATTTAACCCCGGTCTTTACTATTTACGAGCTTGTCACAAAAGACGAATTGCTCTTGCGACCTTCCAAGATCTTCTGAGATAATGTTTTAGAGTTGCACGTGTCCCTTTATCAAAGATTCATTAAAATCTCATATCATTTTGAATTTCAACATATAGCCAGTGAGCTACTTATGTTTGAATAATTTATTCGAATGATAATTATTGAACAGGACAAATTATTTGGATGTTATTTATGCGATTGAACATTCGGATGATTATTTAAATAAATATTATAGTAGTGTTCCCTCTCTAGGGCCAATAAAATACACGAATATTTAGTCACAGTTTAATAATTATCATTACGGGGACAACCTGATTAAAATTCGAATAAAATATGATTTTTGGGACGGAGGCTATTTGTTACAGCTACGTTACATCGAGAAACGAGCCCTTATTTGAATAAAAATTCGCCTGGTTTGCGGGAAACAAACATTTGTCCGTTGTTTTTATTTGCAGGCCATTATTCGTGCAGGACCTCGCAGCCGATTCTCTTTAAAATGAAAATCCGATCATTTTTGCACACTTTGTACGGGCCGTGGTTCAATATTGACGTATGCAAATACTTTTGCGAAGCTTTGCGTGTAGCCCGCTGCTCATCGACGAATTAAGTTGCTGTTTCCCCATCTCTGTCCTCCCTCTCTCTCTCTCTCTCTCTCTCTCTCTCTCTCTCTCTCTCTCTCTCTCAGTCCCACTCTTCGCGTAATAATAAAATTAGGAAACTTTCTAATTATATGAAATTCAACGGGGAGCCAGGTGCTGTCGCTTTTTAAGATTCCCCGGATGTTTTCGCGGCTGTCGCGCGGAGTTCTCCCTAATTAAATTTTTCGAACGACCCACAGAATACTTTGTGATTATTTGCTCATCGCTATTCACGCGACGTCCATGTACAATGTCATTCTCTTTATTCCGTTAAACTGCCGACAAGTTCGAATATGCGCGTTACTGTCTCGCTGTTTGCTCGAATGTACCTGCGTCATTGTTCTCTTAAGCGGATGCCACGCTTGAAAACTTTACCAACAAAACACTGACATTTTCTGCAAAATTGAACATTATATTGATCGCGCAGAATTACAACTGCTCTTACACAATAAAAGTACATGCAAGAATGAATTGGAGTATTGTTCGATATATATGATGAAAATTATCGACAATTTTAAAATTGCCGTCTCGAGCTGTCAGTAAATAGCCATCTTGTACAAAAGTTCTGCAGCCTGTACGTATGTTTGCCTTGCTCAAGAAAATCCTAAAGAACACTACTACATATTTACAACTGAATTTAGAAGCTTGTAAAGATAGGGAAAGTTTGTAGAAGGATTTCTCTATATATTGAGAGAAAGCATATCTAAGAGACAGAAAATATTTATTTGATAAAGTTGATGGGCTGTTAATACATGTTTATTTTAATATTTATTCTAATATAAAATATTATATATAGTTATTCTTATTTTATATATTTTTATTCTAAAATATAAAATATTTAAACAAATTAAGCAATATATAAGCAAATACGTTATTAGTACCCATCGAGAATAAATGTTTTTTATTTCTTAGATATTTATTCTTCCAGCGTATACGCGTGCTCGTGTTTTCTGCTAAATATGGAAAAAGAGGGACACGCAAGATCTCTATATGTACAGGAAATACGAAAAGGACAGTCGGTGATTGCGTCGGTGCTTGTCTGATATGACGCTTTGACAATCGCCTCTACGTTATCGACATTTTTCGTTTTAGTTCGTCGTCCAGTTTGGATCATCCTCTTATAAAACGATTGTCGATTTACGTAGCATATAATTGTGGGAAATTAAACTTTTCTCTCTCTTTCTCTCTCCCTCCCCCCTCCTCCTCCATTGCCACGGACTCTCTTTATGAAATATTAATCGCGAATAACATCGGTTAATTCATATTAATATGAGATAAAAATGGTTGCAGCTGACCAGCCGTCAAACGGTTTGGTACTTCCGCAGTTATGCGTTCCATTAATTTCACGTAGTCAACATTATTAAATATTAAAACTCCGTGTATACAGAGGAATAAAAAGGCCGTAACCTGTGCCGAAAAATTACGCATGAAATTTTCAAGCGTTTCTCTGCTATCGCGTCTTTGAGCATCTCGACGTAGCGTGTAATTATCGCGTCGACTGCGAGGAAAGGAATCTTTAATCAGTTGCGGAAACGCACAGTTCGCGGAAATATTAAAATAATTGTCAAACATACCCCGAACAGCGCGTTGTAACGCGGCGTGGCGCAGCGTTTGTTTCATCGACATGGCAAAAAGCAAATTTTCGTTTCCGGTTTGTGCCCGAAGCTCGTTTCCCTCTCTCGTACTTGCCGGGGGAAAGAGGATCAGAAAAAATTTCCTGCTTTTTGCATCCGTCGCGAACCTCGTATCGCTCACTCACTCTCTCTTTCTCTTCTCGCTCTCCTTCATTCTCTCTCTCTTTCTCTCTCTCTCTCTCTCTCTCTCTCTCTCTCTTGTACGCGCAGCTGTTATTTTTCATTATGTCAAGGAGTTTCCAGCCACCGTTGGCGCAACGGTCTCGTTTGAGAAAATACATCCTTTTTTCGGACGGCGAAATTGATCGTGTACACCGGCGTGTTCCATAAAATCCCACCAAAAACTGTCCGGTGCTGCATACGGTACTCGAGCGCGATAAGTCGCGGCGTAAAAAGTCAATTTAGCGTCACACGTGAGAGTTACGGCGCGAGCAGCGGGAACGTCTAACGGGGGCGCGCCGGGCGTCGCCCGACGATTTCTTCGATCGATTCTCGAGTTCCGATTCTTGTCAAGCCGTCGAGGTGGTGGTGTCCTCCACGTCGCAAGCTACGTCGGATGAATTCCCCTCTCCTTCCCCTCCCTTTCCTCGACGTCTGCATAAATAATTTTGCTGTAATTTCTGCTGGAAGACGCGACCGCGCGCGCACGCGAAATAAGTTTGCGTAATTCAAAGTAGTCGCGCGCGACGATTTACGGAATTATCTTCGATGGCTCGAACGTGGAGTTGTGTCTGCTTGCGCGGGGAGTGCTCGGTGACCGAATTTCGCTAGTTAAACGCGGAATGCAATGACATTCTCTCTCTGTCTCCTTTTTCTTTCTCCTCTTCATCTCCCCGTCTCTCCATCTTTCTCTTTATCTTCCTTTCTCTCTCTCTTCATTTCTATTTCTCACATTATGCTTCTCTTCCTTCATCTTTCTCTCTCATCCTCCCTCTCCCCTTTCTCTCTCTTTCTTTTTTCTCTCATCGTATTTTGGCACAAACAAGAACAATGGCGAAGACGGAGGACGAGTCGATTTTTGCAACGGACGTCTTAAGCCGTTGCGGAGCGAGAGAAATTTAATAAAGCGACTGGTAATGACGCTTAAGTAAATACATCTCGGCGTTGAGAAAGCGTAAAAATCGCTGCTCCGGATACGCTCGTTCGCATAAATAAGTGCCGGAACAACAAAAGCTCCGACTGCTCGTCCGTTTGTAATTTCATTAATTCAACCCGATATCCTCTTTCTTTCTCTCCCTCCTCCCCTTTCTCTTTTTCTTTCTTCGTATGCGCGCGCTGCCTTTGTTGCGAAAATTTACAAACTGAGAAATATCTCCGCTGTCTTGTCTTCCTCTTTCTCGTCTCGTGATAATTCCCTTCCGGTTTTACGTCCCTCGTTTTACTCGCCTTCCGATTGGTCGTGCGACGTTTAAATTTATGGGCGGCGTTCGACGATGGAGTTGGAGAAATTTCTCGAGCTACGTACGAACGCTCCCGCGCGTTCTCCTCGTTGCTCATAATAGTCGGAGAGAGAAAGGGGTGGCCGAGGGACGGAGACAGAGATGGAGAGTGGTAAGTGGGAGAGTAAAGGGGAAGGACCCGACGGAGTTACACCGTATCCTAATTTTCGTAATTCCGCCGAGCTTGAAACATTGGAACATTCTCTGCTTAATTATAATTCGTTGTAAGTAGGAGGACTCGTTGGTAGAACCCGCATCCAACTCGGCGCTCGTTTCTACATGTTATGAATAGTAATGAGGGATGAATAATAAAGAATTCGTTTACGACTCACGTCGGTCGCAAATTTCGCACGGCGAATTAAATTAGCTCACGAAAGCGGTCGTGATTATGTGCGTATCGCCTTGCAGACGGGAAGTTTCTATAATTTCGCGCGGCACAGAGTAAATAAACAAAGCCGTATTGTTTCACAAACTCATACGGTCGAGGCAACGAACGCTGGCATAAGCTGGAATAGCTTATATGAATTAAATTATAATTACAGTTTGCCTTCTTGCCTTGTAACAAAGAACGCGGGAGCGTGTTTTCTGGACTAATTAACAGTGATGTGATAAATTCGTAAACTAGAAGCAAACGTGGTTAGTCGAAAATTCTACTTCTCGATCTCCATCGAGGATCGATCTATCGAATGGTGAGGAGTTCGCGGAGCTGGCCGTACAGATGGCGCGCGTCATCTTCTATCCGCGTTGCGCGGCTATCTTCGATCTTCTTGCGTCGAGCAGCCGCCATTACCACATCGATCGACATCTCATTCCGCATCTTATGCGTATCTTGTCTGTCGAAAGTGAGCCTTGTGCGGAAATCAGTATCAGGAATGTCGAAAGCAGCGATCGTCGGGACGTATCGTGAGTACATTATTAGGGTGTAATCTCCTCAGTATCAATCGAGTGTTTGTCGCGACGTGTCGAGTCGATGTCTCATACAGCCGTATTGATAGTCTACTTTTTTCTTATTTCAAATTTGATAATCATAGAGAGAGGGGGGAAAAGGACGAATCTCGAGCTCGACATAGAACAGTTTCTTTATTTCTGTCGATTAATTAGGAAAGTACTTTCTAATATTTAAAATAAAGGCAAATAAGAACTAAAAATACAAATTTGTAATTTTATATATTTTTTTAATTATAAATATCATTGCTCTCGCCTTAACAGCGTTAGCTCTTATTTAATTTTATTTTACATATTTGTGATTGTACATTTTGAGAGCGTTATCTTGTTTATTATTTTGTTATTTAAAATATTTTCTGTTTCAGATTTGGCAGAGGAAGTGCGACTACATCGGAAAAATTGCTACATTACAATATAAACACACACAGTATTGGATATTGTTTAGATTCAAGCAGAGTTACTCCAAAGGTAAATTCGTGCACTTGTTACATTTTTCTATTCAATATTTCATAGTCTTAATATCATCCGCAGTTTCTAAATTTCTATAATCAGATGTACAATATATAAAATATATATAGAATTATATACGCAGATAATATATAGAATGAGATATGTATATATAAATATCATTGTTCTCACCCTATTAACAGCATAAGTTATTATTTGCTTTTATTTTATATATTTGTGATTGTACATTTCGAGAGCGTTATCTTGTTTATTATCTTGTTATTTAAAATATTTTGTTTCAGATCTGGCAGAGGAAGTGCGACTATACCAGGGAAACTGCTACATTACAGCATAAACGCGCACAGTATTGGAGGTTGTTCAGATTCAAGCATAGTTACTCCAAAGGTGAATTCGTGCACTTGTTACATTTTTCTATTCAATATTTCATAGTCTTAATATCATTCGCAGTCTCCAGATTTCTATAATCAGATGTACAATATATAGAATATATATAGAATTATATACGCAAACAATATATAGAATAAGATATGTAGAAAAAGGTTACATTCTTAGAATATGAATGTGCGTAGAATACGATAGACACACATTGTCGGGACGCGAATAATTAAATATTATAGTGTAATGTAAACATTACCTTACGTATTATATCGATATTTTTTGTGGTATGAAGCACGTGTATACATGAGATAGTGAGGTGTAGCGCGCGACGGTGTTTGACAGTTACGGCTCGACGCGCCGAAGGTCCCGCGACCTTCGAGTCAACAACGTGTAGATGCGCGCCGTGCTCCCCTCCAGTACAGTCTGCGGCGTCTCAGCGAGTACGTCGTACGGCGTCGCGCGTTATTTGTGACTTTGTTCAACTGATTAGAGACAAATTCGTTCGTGAGATAAATCGCGTCGCTTCGCGAGTACGATCGCCATGCCGGGATCATCATGAGCATTGCGAGCATCCTCAAATTTAAGGGTGATTATCGTATTCTAATTTCATCGCGTGTGAAAGAGAAATATAATCTTAAATATAACTTACAATCGAGTCTCGTACTGATAATATTTCCGTGTTCTTGTTACCTCGGTGAAATCGAGCAATTTCATTGCAATTAGGAAAATATTTCCAGATTTCTTCTGAGTAGAGCTTGCAGCTATGGCGTTGTCTGGGATTCCAGTGATTGCGGATGCAGTACCGAAGGATTCGGTTCGGGCCAAGCAGGACCGGCTCGAAGGTTTGCATACATATTTATTATATCTCTTTGTTTATCTCTTTGCAGTTGAGAAAGAGTCGTCTACAATGCGGTCGCAGTTATGTGTTAAACTTGTAGCATGCGGTCTGTAAATCAATCATACATCTATTTCTTTCGCGTAAACTCGTGAAAAATGGAAAGTTTTATTGAACTGGTCAATAAAGCTTTTCATCTTTTACGAAATTCACGCGAAGGGAACGTGATCGATTTACAGACTGTACTACAATTTTAAAACACGACCGCGTTGTAAATGATTTGTAAGATAAAATTTTCGATATAAAAATCGAAGTACGATCGCAAAGAGATGACCTATTCATACGCGCATTTATCTATTAAATTAGATCATTAAAATTAATCAGCAACGTTATTTTTTTGTTGTAGAATCGAAAGCAGAACGCGGCCGACCCTGAATCAGCGACATTTCGGTGAGTGAGAAAAACTTGCAAACTAAACGGTAATACATTAAAAAAAAAGAATATTCTTGTTTAGGGAATATCTTTATTGTTGACATTTTAAAAATAAGATTAATATTAAAATGAAATTATATATGGCGTTGAATGACGATAACTTAGTTTTTAATCAAGACGAATATACTCAAATTAACACAATCATTTTCCTATATATTAGCATGAGTATTAATATTATATATTATTATATCTCATTTTAATCTCATATTATATTAATACTTAATATTAATCCTATTTTAATATTATCTATTTAACATAATTTATTATCTAATTTAACATAGTCTATTATCTATTTAACATAATCTTATTTTAACATTAATCTTATTTTTAAAATGTCAACAATAAAGATATTCTCCAAACAAGAATATTCTTTTATTGTGCATTGTTTTCATGTGGTACACGGAGAAAAATAATTTTGCTCTTTTAGCAAACTTGTCGTTGCTACTGCATATTCGTAATGACATCAAAAAAACTTAGTTGACATAACTAATTTTATAAATTATACGTTATCAGAGCAGAAGTAATTTCGTTGCCAGGATAGAAAAAATTTGTTGAGTGTATTTGTCCTAAGAATCACGTTAATTTGTTATTGATGCAAAATAATGTATCCTTAGCAAATTTATTTGCTATCGGAGTAAAACTGCAACTGCTTATATAAATCCATCATGGTTTTTATAGCAAAATAATTTGTAGATTCAGCAAATTATATCCAGCAAATAGTGATTAATACTCTTAGCAAATCCTTTTGCTATCCATATAATAACGAAAAGATTTTGCTAGACCAGCAGAAAATTTGCTGGGCCAGCAAATTATTTTTCTCCATGTAGGCATTCGTAAAACTCGACAAATCAGTGCGATCTACTTTGGATGTAGATTTTTATATGTTATATGTCCTTTTGTAGAAAACTTAAAACAATTAAGGAATTACCTCAAATGTTAGTATTAGACTTAAGTGCGCTTCTGAATAAGTAAGCAAATAAGTAAATTAAATCAGTAAATAAGTATTTTTATATAACTTTTATATATACAATCTTATATAACTTATATAACTTTTTTTTCGTTTGAATAAGACTATAGAATTATTCAACGCAACTATTAGCGTAGTGTGATTCCTTCGTTGTTTTTTGCAATATATAATGCGCATTAAAATTGCGCCACTAATTGCGGAATTCGCGATTATTTCGTTCGCATTGATAGACTTCGCAAACGCTGCAGTCGTTAGTTTTTTTCAAATTTCTTCTATGCATATTTACATCGCAATTTGATTTCGCAAATGGAGATGAGATTTTTTGCATTCGATATCGCGGAAATGAGTTTTGCTGGAGCAAAATAATTCGACGTGCTGATTTTGTGCACACTATAACGCGCAGGTTTCGTGATAGTTGGGACTTTGTTTTTAATTTTTGCACAAAGTTCTCTGCGTGAAGTACGATACTGTCGAGGGTCAATATTTCTTCGTGAAATTAATATGATGGTCGTGGGAGTGAAAGTTGTTCGTTTATTCACGCGTCCGCAGTTTCATCGGTCGTAGAAGAACTTTAAGCGGTTACGACTGTATTTTGCTTGCGTGCGCGATTTCTAATTATTCTGTTTTTATATTTACGTTCGAGTTCGCGATTACGTCTTAGAGAAATAGGGAGTTTATTAAATCCGCGAAAATATAATTTTGTTACGTACGCAGAAGAAAGATATTCTTCTTTGAAGAATATCTTTATATGACATATAATCTTTATAATCTGTTTGATATATGATGACATATAAAAATAAAATTTTTTCAACAGAATTATATATCGTTGCTTAATATATAATTTTGTTGGAAGAATTCTATCGTCTCGAATTAAAAAATAATTATTTATTTAACTGAATATAAAATGTATTGATGCGAGTAACTTATCTTTGTTTAACGATGTATAATCTCATTTGAGGACATGTTAAATAAATATAAAGATATTCTTCAAACAAGAATGTCTTTTTTCTGCGTGCGTAACAAAATTCGACGTCACGTATAACTCTAGTTAATCCTTATTTAAGGATTTACATATAAAAATAGTCTTTAATTTAATAAATAGCCTTTTTGGCATCAGCTATCACTCTATTATTAATGGAACAATATGCCCTTACGTGTTTCTTATGATTAATTAATCGAGAAAGTGTGAATGTGCTCAAGGAAGAGATGATCTTTTGACAGCTTAATGTTTCGTGTGTGTCAGTAATGAGGCTTATCCGCTTATGTGTAACGCGCAGTCAGCAATTAATTAATTAGTCATTTATATGAATTTTATATATTAATCTCTTACTCATCCTCTCCGATATCTTTACTTTTCCTTAGCTGATGGTGCATTACACACAAGTAAACTTTACTGACGCAAACGTAAAGCTACCACCTTTGCTTTGAAACATCTTCTCGTTTTCTCGAGATTAATTAATGATAAGAAACACGTAATTGGAAACTAATGCGGCTGATTGGAAGATTTTCAGCGCGTATCACGTGCTACTGTTAACGTCGTTTGGTGTCTTTTAGCGACTATTAGCGTCGTACATATTCACAATCATGGCGCGTGATATATGCGTGTTGTAGAGAGGATATATTTAGACGCGAAAATATAAAGTAGGGATTTTGTTTGATAAAACTTGCAATCGTGCAAGAACCTGCAGCTAATTTAACGTATTCAACACCGCAGTGTCATAGTGACTGGCACTGAGCTTCTCGTTTACGCTTTGTCAGTCACCGGTGGCTGTCATGCAATGTGTGTGCATGTGTGTTAATATAAAATAATCCAATTGGCGCGAACGGAAAGTCAGCTGTTAAATTCACCTTGACGGTGAATGTGCGTTAAATGAGCCTGAGCCAGTGCATCGTAGACATTGCATACGTGACGTGTATACTCGCGCTGCCAGATAGCTTGTCCGCACTTTTTTGCTCGAGTTCCGAAACGCTTGTGCCTTATTCAATGGGAAAATTCCCTCAAGCGTGTACCACCTCGAGAAAAAATAATCATATATGCGAAATTTCGCACAATATAGAGTGTCTCAGAGCAATCTCTCAAGCTCTCGTGGAAGCATAGTGTAGATTGAGGTGAACGTTCCATATCGTTTTGCGATAATTCGCAATAAATCTCGAAATATTAATTAAAGGAAATTAGTGAATAATCATACACGATATGGCAGATAAGTTGTAATGACACCGTCTGCTTGTATACTTTAATCCTTCCACGTTTAAACGTTCTACGTTTCCACGAGCGTTGTGGAAACGATTTTTACACCCTGTTTAATTATACCTGTATGATTCATAAACAGTTCATATGCAAAATGTATATGAAAATACAATCATATGTATTCTTTTCTCTCGGGAGCTCTTTTTTTTGTCGAGCTGTCGAGAACTGAACAAGATGATTCCAACAGACGCTCGCTGTTTCTTTCGGATTTTCTTTCGCGAACGGGAAAACCAAAGTCAATCGCTCAGCGCCGCTCAAGAGCTCTCCAAGTTACGAAATGCAGTTCGGGACGGCCTTAAAGAAACCGCGATCGATGGTAGATTTGGGTACATTACGCGGGGTCGAAGGAAAAGGCATTTCCGCGCTAGTTGATGGCCAGAGGAGCATGAACAACGGGCGGGAGAGTAAATGCACTCGAATATTTAAGAGCCGTGCAAAATGCAGCCTCGTAGCGCGTCGGGTTACCTACGTCACGCCTCTCTCTCTTCTCTCTTTCTCTCTCTCTCTCTCTCTCTCTCTCTCTCTCTTTCGCTCGCTTGCTCGCTGCATCCCTCAATTTCCTTATTTCTCTATGCGCAGATTAGCATTAATTGCGACGTAGCCACCACGAACGAGGAAAAATGCGAAGTGGCATGGCTGTTTTGGCGCGCGTCTCGCGAGACTGTCGTGTGTTTTCGTTAAAATGCATTATATTAGAATTTGCATCACTTTAGCTTGAAGCGCCGCTAACTTTAAAATCCGCGAGTGTTCCGTGGGAGCCGCCGTAATTTTTTCGGCTCATCCCCGGCGCCGTTATTAAATGCGTCCTTCGTGCGAAAACATTTAGGTTTCCATTCCGTGTATATTCAAAGCTGCTCGCTTTCGCGCTATTCTCTTTTCTTCTCTTTCGAAGTTGGTTGTCATTGGCTTTGCGTGCTTCTCAAGTAACGAACAACATTTTCGTTGCCTGACGGTATTAAGAAGTGGACGGTGTCCGTGTTACATCCAGATCCAATTTCGATGAAAAACAAGAAGTGTAATTTCAGCGGATTAAACGCGAGGGAGTATCTGCGTTTGCACAGACGATCCTTTATTAGGCGTTTATGGTGACAAAGTTTCTCGCAATTACACGGAATAATCGGTGCCGCCGCAAACTGCTTAAATATACGACGGTTGTCCTTACAATGTTATTATCGTTTAACTTGGAACGTCGCGGAATATCCCTTTTCCGGCTCGAAACAAATTACGAAATGTCGGCGCTCAAACACATCTTTTTCTCTTTTCTTTTTTCTAGTTTTTTGTTTTCTTTTCTTTTTTTTTCAATTTCGTTATCTCCCTGATGCGTCGACAGAAGTTTGCCGAAAGAGAAAATATACACGCAGAAATGTGTAGTAAATGCGAAATTATATAAATATCCACATTTAATTTCATCTCGCGGCAGGGAACCCTTCACGGCCGAGAGAATACGTTTTTCCAGGTGAAATTTATAACAAAACACGAGCGATACGACGTCTCTCATTTTAAAGTCACATTTGAGTCGGACGTGTTTCGTCGCGCTTGTAATTTAATTAGCGAACCTTTGGCGCGGTAATATACACATAAAACATCTGCGGTATGTAGCGCGACGGATTGAAAACTACGGTGAAAAAAGGGCTTGAGATCGGCTCGCAGCGACGAAGGGTGTCTTTGTTCCCGCGGCGACGTTTCCAAGAGGGGGAAAGTGAGAAAGAAAGAGTGAGAGAGAGAGGTAGGAGAGCATTTAAAAATACGCTCAAACAAGCGCCGTCGTCGCCTGGGGGTGGTTATCCCTCCCCGAGCTCGGCGCGACGCTCCACCGACGACTTGAATAACATAAAAATGTTAAATAAAAGCGGTTCAGTTTACACATAGCGACGAGGGCGGGCGTCTGTATTTGCCCAACATTGAAATTCCCCGCAATTACATGGGATTTCTCTCGCCTTTTCGCGTGCGGACTTCTTCCCCGGTGTGTAGGAGCACATTCGCGCCAATTTTAATATCGGTCCTATGGAAATTCTTTCCTACATTTACCGCCCGGAATTTACATAAGACGTGACTTCGAGAGCAAAGTCGGCGAATGCTTGTTGCGAGGCTTCCGCACTTCTTAACACCTCGTTCGCTTCGCACCTATCGCTTAATTCCGCGGATTCGATTTAACGTATGCGTTGGGAGAGTGCGGCATAACAAAGAGGAAGAAAGAAACAAATGGCGAAAAAATGAGAAATTCTCGGTCACTCAGTGTATGAAAAACAAAAGCAGCGATATTTCGTATCTAATTTGGGAAATATTTATAATAAAATATTTTATAGTAAGTTTTACTGTAAAATTCCCCGTGCGCTACGGAAGAAATGTTGGAAAATTTATTTGCGGGATGAAAGTTCATTCTGTGGAGAAATAAACTTTGTTTCACAAAAATCAACTTTATTTTTCACAGAGATAAATTTTATTTCACCGAAATAGACTTTATATCCTACAAATATAAACTTTATTTTATACAAGTATTTTCTTCTTTCGACGTGAAGAACCAAATTTTCCGATTCGAGAAGTTTTACTATTCGTTGCTTATAGTGAGATGTGCAATATGTAATTTCGAATTTTTTATGCAAAATTCTCTTGTACATATTGCTTCGTCAAATTATAACAATATAAATATACAATCGCATTTCGTCTGGGAAATCCGAAATTACTCTCATCACATAACTCAATATTTACACGGTAGAACAACGTATCATCGTTTATTTTAATTATTAATATCGACGGTAATAATAGTAATACTGATGTAGTCGCTTCTTTCTCGGAAATTCTCGACTTTCAGCGTTGAAGTTTCCAGTGATATTTTGTTACTGTGAGAGGAAACGTCGATATAAGGAACTGAAAATCCGCGACGTTTCGGAGAGAACAAGGGGTTAACAATATCGATAAATGGGAAGCGTTAGCTTCGCGCTCTACACAGGAGCGAAACCTGAATAGCGCAATATCGGATTTCGTGCAACAAAAAGGATACAGGGAGGGGGAGAGAGGTTCAAAGCGTTGTACAGTGGTATGAAAATACGAGCGGCGCGAGCGGTTTCTTTCCCGGCGAAATTTCACCTCGTCGGAAATGAAAAGCAAGTGTACGGTATGGCTGTGACATTTCGTAGTCCCTCAACAAATCCGTGCGAAGACTTGGCATTTCTTTCTGTCGTCGCGCGCGGTGTAATTAATTCACCTTGCGGCTTGTGTGCTGGCGTGTTTCCTTCGTTCTCCCCTCCCTCCTGCTTTTTCGGCAGAGCGACGAGTTAATCGACGCGGGTGCGGTTAAGTAAGGTCAGTTGAATTCACATGGTCGGAGAACGCGTTCTCTGTTCTCGCGCGTCATTGAGGTACCCTCAAATTAAGTAAAACGTGGCGGTTTGTTTGCAGGCCGTGCGCTTTTTCGAGCGTCGTGTATTTGTATCGCGTGGTAAGAGGGAATATTATATTGCGCGATGAAGGCTCGCCCACTCGTGGAAGCGCCGCTTTTTCATTAGAGGATTATTAACGCTCACCGCGGACATTAATTTCATCTTCGTACCTTCGTACCTTCAATTACCATCCGCCCTTCGAGAAATTCCGTAGTCGCGCTTTGCGACGCGCGCTCGCTTTTTATCCCGCAGGAGGAAAGTTTCATACGAGATGAGTGCCTTTTGGTACTCGATTTTGCAAGCCTGTCATTAATTGAAAGAGCCCGCGTTGGGCCAATTTGTGCTTTCCGTGAAACGTAAGACTATCGAATGTTCACATCTATTAATTTAATCTTTGTGCTATATCTATTGATGTAAAGTTGTAAATATTTACATTAATAGATATAGCACAATAGATATTTATAGATATAGCACAAAGTTATTAAGAATATCTTTAAGACGTCTGAAAAACGTGTAAAAATCGTTTAAATAGAACAAAAATCTTTTGGACATTTTTAAGGCATAAATAAATGTTATCATTTTACTATAAAATATATAGTTAAAATATATAGTAAAATATATAAAATATATAGTTGGGGCCAAAAATAACTATAATTTTAGTTAAATCACCCATTTTTCTCTCAGTGCAGACGGTTTCCTTCCGTTATGTTTCGCCTAGCAAAACGATCAGCAAAAATTTGTTAACGTCTCTCGAAGCGTTCTTCGAATTCGCGAGCTCGAGCTACTTTACTTCTTCGTACCATGGAATCTAATTAGCAACGAAGAACACGTCTCTTCGAATCTTTTTCTCGTCTTTCCCAATAACTGAGAGAGGAAAGGAGAAAAAGGGCGTTTTAGCAAACTATTAATTAAATTTACTCCTCTTTTCCTTGTTAGGAAAAAATGATCAAAAAATTTTAAATTACAAAGGAGACTTGAAGTCGAATTTTCGATTCTACATTCTTCTATATTTTTACTGTAAAATCTCCGCTGTGAAAAAAATATTTGAAAATTTATTTGTGGAACAGAAAATTTATTCGCAGAAATTAACTTTATATACTCCGCGCAAATAAATTTTCTTCAAATATTTCTTCTCATAAGTAAATCTATGAAAGGTACACTTCGATTTCTCTCTAATTTGGCACAAATGTAGAAGTACAAAAAATATTTAGGTAAAAATATTTTTTCATTTGGTCTACTTTGAGTTTCACGGGCAGTTTATAGCTTTTTAATGTTCTCATTCCTATCATCAACAAGTGCAACGAAAATGCATAAGAAATAGAATTGAATACAAGATATAGTTAAATAATTTTAACAAAATCGGTATAGCTG
>NW_022639467.1:2205666-2220865 GCF_010583005.1 Odontomachus brunneus | reverse complement strand
AAAAATATTTTTTCATTTGGTCTACTTTGAGTTTCACGGGCAGTTTATAGCTTTTTAATGTTCTCATTCCTATCATCAACAAGTGCAACGAAAATGCATAAGAAATAGAATTGAATACAAGATATAGTTAAATAATTTTAACAAAATCGGTATAGCTGAGACACGAACCATTCTAAATTTCTTTAGCCGAGATTCTAACCGAAATATTCTAAATCTGTGCTAAGTTAGTCAAAAATGGTTCGCATCTCGGCCAAACTGAGAAATTATTTGTATAAATAATTTTTTTTCAACTTTTCACATGTTTTGTTTCAACATTTTATTATTTATACAAATAATTTTACACATTTGACTTCATGTTCATAGTCAGTAACCCAAAAACGCTTATATCTTGCCTATTCAATTTTATTTCTTATGCATTTTCGTTGTACTTGTTAATGATAGGAGTGAGAATATTAAAAAACTATAAACTGCCCGTGAAACTCAAAGTAGGTCAAAATGAAAAAATATGATCTAAGTATTTTTGTACTTCTACATTTGTGCCAAATTAGAAAGAAATCGGAGTGTAACTTTTGGGTAGGTTTACTTGTCAGTGTAGAGAAAATTTCGACTCGGGAAGTTTTATTATTCGGCGCTTATATGCGAGAATGAGGAACGATCTAGGTGTTGAAAAACGCGTTCGATAGCGACGATCGGTGGGATCGGTGCTGACTTATACATTCATGCACACATACACGCGAGGGAGAGAACGTTCGCCTCGTACGTCATTGAAATTCCCCGCAATTACGCGAAACATACGGCCGGGAGAGCATTACCAATGGTGCAACGGACTTCTTCGGCATTCGAGTGCGTGGGAGCCGATGTAATGTGGGTCGTTCTTACCATCTGGGAATCTCGTTGAAATCCCACGTCGCTGATTTCCTTCATTGGTTACCGCTTTGAATTTAGAGTGCCTGCTGATCGCGGCCGTTTTCAAAGAGGGCCTCCGCCCGTCTGAATTTCGGACTCTTCCTGTTCGCAATTGTAAATTAATCCCCGCCGACATTTCCTCCGTATCGCGAGCCCGCTCGGATCTTTGCTCTCGTTCGCCCCCCTTGAGAAACTCCGAAACTATCCGCCGTCCCTTCATCGTGGACGATTTATTTTTATCGCGCCGCGGCGGGGGGAAATAATGCACTTAAAGTTCGGATCCGCTTATGATCTGCTTGAGCCTTTCTTCTCTTCCGGATTGATGCTTTGCACTCGCCTGATGCATTGGCGAGCGCACAGACGAGATACACACATATATTTAATGTTTCTCTTAAGTAAAGTCTCTGGCACCGAATTGGAGTTTGAAGTTGCGAGTGCTGGTAACTTTCCTGTCCAATTAGCGGAGATATGCTACGTCGAACTGATAATGATAGCCAGTTTGTGAAAGTCGATCGTTACTCTCAATCAAACATCGCTCGTAAATGCGACCGGTAGCGTCAGCAAAAATGCTTCAATTTGTGTTGATGTTACAAGAAGAATTGACGAGATATCATGTGACGCTGCGCGTTTCTTTTCTTTTTCTATCTCTTGAGATAAATTATATTTATATATTGTAACATATATTTACGAAAATATACGCGAATTTCGTGAAATATCCGCAGATAGCCCACGTGTCTACCTTACAATCGTGTTGTTCGGTAGAAAGATTAAAAGCGTATTAAAATACACAATGCGATACGATGAATACGCGCGATTCGAATCTGTATGGACGTAATGTACTCTGCGAGCGTTAAACATTGACGGTAAAATGTTGGTGCCCGTTTGTTCGTGGACATAGCGGCGGCATTGTTGGTGATGGTGCGAGAGAAACGGCGTGTATGTGGGAGCGAGCGCACAAACGGTAATAAAGTTGCAAAATAATAACCGTAACGTTATCAGCGAAATTTGTGTATGTGTGTGCGTGCGTATCAAAGACAAATTGCGCTGATATTATCATCCGAAATACACCGCGTATAACTCCGACATATTACAAGTTCCATCGGCTATGTAATCGCGTTCGATATGCACGACGGATGGATGCGAAATTGAGGAGGGGCAAATCGGCTCGGGGGCGAATAGGGGAGAATCTATTAATTAACAAAAGCGTACTTAGCCTTTGCTATACGTGAACATGCTAACAATATGATCGTTTGCACGTCGGCTAAACGATTTTTCGCTCGCCGCTGACGTAATGAGATTTCTCCGAATTTTCCGCGTCGATGGAGAACACGGTTGTCACTGAAACGAGTCAATCATTACTATTAATAATCGTTAAAACGCTGCAATTATGCGCGCGAAAATAATCAAAGAAACGCAAAAATCGGAGAAATGTTGCCAGGAAACCGGGGAAACTTTATGTTTAACTCGCGTCAACACGAGTCGAAATTTCAGTCCTACCTCCTTCGGCCTGAACTTTCTAACATCTTTGTGTGTGTGTTTAATACACATAGAAACTGAAGTCCCATTTGTTCTCCGAATTTCTCGGAGTGAAAAGTGGCACTATTTTCACTCGAGACAATAGTGAAAATGCTGCTGCTCGAGATCACAAGAGTGAATGTTTCACTCAAGATTAAAGTGGATTCTGACTCCATGTGAGTGGATGTTTCGATCGATTGAAGTGAATATATTCTCCTGACGGTGGGATGCATCAACTTCACTCTTCAATTGCGAGTGAAAATATTCACCCAACGATTCAGAGAGTGGAGCACATTCACTCGAATTCGAGTGATTCGGCTGTCACTCTACTTTATGAGTGTTTAGAGAGTAACTCCTCTAAATGGCAGGAAACGTATAAAATGCCGCTTGCAGGCTCTAAAGAGGACTCTTGGAAAAGCTAGTAGGTTGAATAGGATTAAAAGAGGTTGATATAGGCTTCAGAGTGTCAAAGTAGGCTAAGTAGCTAAATGAAATATTGAGTTCGAAAGTAGAATCGAAATTTCGACTCGGCAAGCGTCGCGTAACTGTGCCAAGAGATTTTCCTCAGCGCGCATTATTCGGAGATAATTTGCGATAAACTTCAAACACCCACGTTATCTATTATAGGAAGGGCAGTGTAAAAGTCTAGAAGTTCACGGGGTTGTGTCGGATACTCTGCCGAGGAATAAAGGATTAATCCGATCAAGAATAGGCGAGAATAATTAAAGGCCTGAAGCGCTCACTGCCCAGGTCTACTTTTCCTCTTTGCCATTCGATAAATTATTTATAACTTAATATCAAAGGGGAGTTATATTATTTATATACACCCTTTCGTATCGGGGCGGTTTACCTCCCCCGGGTCAGGGCAGGTCAGATCAGGTCAAGTCCATTAATCGAGCCATTTATTTTCAAAGTGTTGTACAGGTGCGGACTTAAAACTGCCGCTAAAATCGATATATCGCGTCAGTTTCACGTCCCCGCTGCAATTTATAAGGTCTCGGGGGCTGAACTTACGGTTCCGCCACAATAAGCCGCTTAATCGATACAAGTGCCCGGGCGCGTCTATGAGATAACATGGGACAGAATAAAACAGATTGATTTGGCATCCGCGCTTAATCCCCTCCCCTTCCAAAGAAAAACCAATCAAACATCAGAGGAGGAAGGGGTGCACGCCCCGGTTTTAACAACGATTGAAATGTATTGCGCGTTTAGTCACGGAAGTACAGCGCGTTCATTATTCAGCGCTTCCGTGAAATACGGCCAGACTGTTTTTCGGCTTTCGCGTTAACCTCGAAAAAGTGAACTTACTCGACTCTCCGTAGCCGTCGTCACCGCCGCCGTTGGCGGGGCCCTTTGCTTTTTGCCGGTATCGCTCGTGTCCGACGGACCCGTCCACGCGGGGGCATGCGACAAAATCTGGCGTAAAATCGATACGGGGCCAACTCGTTAACTGCCTCGCGCACGGTAAGAGAGCGGACGGTAACAATGAGCTATGAAGATATTGCGTCACACGACAAGCGATACTTCCCGCGAGCCTCGTAATTGCGGGGCATTTCGAATCGTGAACAAAGCTTCGCCGGTGTAAACTCGAATATTCACGATGAAATTGCAATGGCGCAGAGAGAGAAGAGAGAGAGAGAGAGAGAGAGAGAGAGAGAGAGAGAGAGAGAGAGAGAGAGAGAGAATGAGTGAGAGAATGAAAGGGAGTTAGAATGGAGTGCGAAAAAAATCCAGGGAAAAAGGTGAAGTGAGAAAAAGAAAGTGAAACATAAAACACGCTGGTAAAGAAAAGAAAAGATGTATGATAGAGACGGAGAGCTGTATAGTTAGAAGCGAATAGGAGCAGCCGAAGAATGTGATATAAAATGAGGAGAAAGAAAAATTGCGTGAAAAACAGGAGAAATAAAAACCGAGAGTGCAAAGTGAAACAGACGGTAGAAATAAAAAAAGAAAATATAGAAAAATATATAATGAAAAGCGAAAGGGAAAGAGATATGAAAAATAAAGCAAAAGCGTAGGTAAGAATCACAGGACAGAAGCAAGGAACGGTCAAAGGGAGGGGAGGCATGATGCACGAGAGGTGAAGGAAACAGAGAGAAAGAGGGTTGTACGATTAGAAATTTGCACGGGAGAAAAGCACGAGGGGGAAAAAAGAAGATGTAGGAAGTGAGAAGGAGAAAAGGAAGGCGAGATGAAGGAGAGTTACGTGCTCGGCGAGGGCGGTTGTTTGTTTTATTTGTGGTAAGAGGTGGAGGATACGATGAGAGGCAGGGGGAAATCAGAAAAGAATGCGAACAGGAGCGAAGAGTGTGGGATGGTGTAAGAAATAGCAGATACGACGGGGGCGAATAATGCAAAACTAGAGAGAGAAAGAGAAAGGGAGAAAGAGAGAGAGATGTAACGAGAAGTGAAATGCATAATGCAGAAAAAAGGAGAGCGAGAGAGAGAAAGGGGAGGGGGGAGAGCTAGAAGAATCACGTACTCGACGATCTCGCTTGTCGGTTTTATATTATAGAAAATGAGAGGGAGCAGAGCGCGCGGGCAGGAGAAGAGAGAGGAAAATCACATGCTCGACGAATGTGCTTGCCGGCTTTATGGCCGGCTTGAAATTCGTCTGAGAGTTCAGACGAACTGCTCGCGGTGGGTATGGAGGAGAACGGGAAATCTCATATCGTGTGAATATTTCGCGAAATGAAAATGCGGGAGTTAAATCGATAAGCGAAGGAATGGGCTAGCCGGGGGAGCTACGTGTCGGGTTTATTGAATGTTGTACTTCTTTTCCGATTACTGCCGTCCTCCTCGCGAGATATTTCGCTAACTCGGCTGCTGCGTTCGCTCACGTACACCGGCCGTGTTACGATCAATCTGTGGGATGTACCGTAACCACCAGACGTACTCCTCCACGTGTATGGAAAGAGAAAAAGAAGGACCATGGAAAGCAGTCGCTCGAAATGTGTCAAGATATGTGCTCATCGACAGTTGTTCGAGTTGTTCGATATTAAAAGTTTGAGACATTTCGAAAGACTCGTTGGATTTCTCTATTTCTCTCGATGATATGCAAGTATATGTGCCTTCTACAATAAGCCGTTACCACCACTCATATTATACCGGCGATAAATCAGAATTATAAATGATTAATCCTGCGAAGCACTTATAGTATTCACAATAAGTCGTAGCAGATCGTTATGATATTTCAGCCAATCAGAGGGAAGACAGTTTTACTCACTTCTGATCAGTATTCTCTGGATAAAGATGGTGAACACATATCGCTCTTTGATTGGTCAATTATAAAACTAGTTGTAACTTTGAAACCGTAAGAAATGGAATTTGACCATTTCCGTGCTCAGTCACTGATTACTGACTTATTCTTTTGCTTTATGATACACTAATATTCTCTTGCAACTAGCTTCTTACTTTTGATCCATTACTAGGCTTATTGTAGAACGTCCATAATAGAAACGTATTTCCCGGTTACGATCTCGATAAGGACATCTTTTGTAAACAAATATATAGCTAAATATGAAATTATTGATAATTTAGCGACGAGAGAAACTTCGTTGACGTCTCGTCGTCGAACGAGAATTTGATCGTACGTTCAGCATAGAACAATTACATGAGTTATTTTATATTACAAACAAGATAAAAAATAAGCCTTTAAGAATCAAACATAGTTCATATAGTGCTATAAACTGATTATATTTACATACTACAAAAAAATAGATCTAGGAATGTAATTTAGATCAAATGTGGATTATTGCATTAGATCGAAATTATATTCCTGAATCCAATTTTTGTAGTAAATATAGTCGGTTTACAGCACTACATGAACAGTGCTTGACTCTTAAAGGCCTATTTTTTATCTTGTTGATTCTTTCATTACAGCCTTTCTCCTAATTTTCTTCTTATCACTTCATATTCCCACTGTGTGATAAGATTTTCAAAATGAATTCTCTAATGCTGCACAATTCGCCGGCTTATCGTCCATTCGAAGCGCAAAAATTACGCGCGGTCGGTTCTTAAAAATGCATAAACGAATATATATAATCACATCATTTGCATCATTTGCATTTCATATGCATGCGTGCAGCTGCACGTTAGTGCGTATTTAAATGAGCTGGCATGCCTAGCGATTACGTAATAAACAGGCACACAATGTTGGCAACCTAACTAGCATAATAGTGTCCGAGGAGCATCGCGCAGACATTCTGGATATTTGGACAGACAATAGCACATCTCGGGGACATTCTGTAAACGTTTGGAACACTTAGGTGCACAATGGCATGCCTAAGGCGTTTCCTGAAGATATCCACATGGCGGACAGCTCGCGCGGTTAAGGCGCATGTCGAGGGCGTTGCGAGCGAGCGCGTGCATTAACGTCGCATCGTTATACAATATTTATGATGATGCTTAAATCCATCTCGCATCTTGGCGAGTGCACATCTATGAAAATACGCGGCGCGACGCGATGTATGTTGTACGCGAATAATTTTTTATTTGTTGAAGCAAAATTCAATATTCGACAATTTCATCATAATAGCGTACAACATGTTGTATGTTTGAACGTAAAGTGCAAATAAATGTCCCCGTGTAAATACGGCAGATTTAAATGAAAAAAGCGTACAGAAAAAGTCGGTACAGAGAGGCTGAAATACAGAATTCGTGTAAAAATCACCATTGAGAGCTTTGAGTGCAAAAATCGTAGAGGAAGAATATATTAAAATAGGAGTTGAGAAGAGAATATAAAACCTTGTGTGGAAGTATTTGAAATTTTTATTGTTATTACTTTTGTTGATGTAGTGAATCTGAATAAAAGAGAGAAAGAATTTTTCCGACGTTGAGTTACGTATATTTCATTTGTTCGCGTATATGGAAAAATATATATTTTAAACAATAATGTAGAGAGAGGAAGAGAAAAAGAAAGAGCAAACAGATAGAAATATAAAAGATAAATTGCAGCCTTTAGTGAGTAATGTGGCATTTTTATTTGTGACTGCACAGCAATAAAAAATTATATTATTGTGTCCTTTGATGTATACAGAAAAATATATTGGCTATTTTATAAGAATAAAAAGATAGTTTGTAGAAAAATGTAAAGAAAATAAACAAAGAAAATATTGCAGTTTTTTTTTATATAAATTCTGTTCAATGTTGCTATATATTTCCAGTAGTGCAGGAACAGAGACTGTCAGCAAGGTCTATCTTGCTAGGAAACAGTGAATTTCGCTAGAAATCTAATAAATTTTTTAATAGCATATTTCAGTTGCATTTCAAAACGTTCCTTTTGGAGAAAATTTTATTGAAAATCTATAGTATATGTAACGTGAACTATAAGCTTTCGGTAAAATTTTTCTCAAGAAGTACGTTTTGGAATGTACACTCTGGAACGCAACTCTGAAATATAAATGCCACATGTGAAATGAAAGGACAATAAATTATACAGAAGATAGACAGAATATCGCGACTTCGTTTCGCAAATTTTGTAGTTTTATAAATATAAATTTTTACTAAAAAGTCCTCTCTCCGCGCGCGTGTAGTTTGGAAAACAGTTTGATTAATCTAAGACGTTGATGTGACAGTTGTTCATTAACGAATCGATCGTCTATTAGACTTCACATACAAATAGACGAAGATCGCCACGAGCGACGGAATCAACGAGCTGCGTCGTCGACGTTTGTCAAATGCGGGAACGCGTTTCGTTCGCCATCGGGGCAAGAAATCGGACACGCTTTGCTCGCGCATCGGGGCGAGAGAGGGTGAAATCCCGAGCGCGTATGTCGGGATACATTTCGGATATAGAAAGACGCCCGTGAAAGCGGCATTGCGATATAAAAGAGCTTTGAAACGTTCGAGTGCATCGGAAATTTATAAGGGACGAGAGACGCCCGCGAATCATCCCCCTCGCTTTTCCTCCCATCAAAGACAGCTACGAATTGTCCTATCCGCCGTGGCGAATTTATTACTTTCGCATAGCTCCGTTATCTTGGCGGCTCGGTAAATATTTCCGAACGTCGGAATTTCATTGCGTCGCGCAAATTGCCGCGATAGATCGCACATTTGCACGCGCACAAGAGAGAGAGAGAGAGAGGGGGAGGGAGAGGGAGAGAGAGGGAGGGAGAAAGAGAGGACGAGCGATTTATGATATCGGTTCAGACGACGTTGACGAAATGTCTGTTATATCGGAATAACGTGTACCAGCTTTCGACAGATCGTAAATCAGCGAAGTTGCGTCGCGCGTGCGCGTGCGAGTTTTCCGATGCCATAAACTCGGTGAGACGACATATACTTATCGATTAATATTTATGCCCGCCGTCGTGAATTTATCAATTATTCCGCGAGCAATCGTGGAGTATCGATCTGTTTTGCTGAATTCCGTGAAATGCAACCGCGTTGTCTCTTGAGAAAAGTTAAGGATGCGCAGGGGATACTTCTTTGGTGAAGGAGTGTTGTAAGGACGATTCTTCCAATCGAATCACTATATCTATTATTATCTAGTAGCACATTGTGCCTCGTGCTAATGTATCAAGAAGAATATCTCCTATCAGCGAGTGACTCGAAATGTCGTTTCCATTTACAAATTAGTACCTCGAATTTGAAGGTACTACGTGATACATGGTTAAGAGTGTAGAGCTTAGGTAATAGATCATAATGGATGGTTTCGTAACATTAGAAACGTCATATACTCGTGTATCTGGGCGAGTACGTTAATTTGCGGTTTGATAAACGATCCGACTGCCGTTGGTCCCGTCGCGTCATATCGACGGGAGTGGTATTAAATTTTCCAGAGCTTCTCTCTCTGACAGTCCGACGGCGCGCGCGACGAGAAACATCGAGCTCGTTATCGCGGTTAGACGATAACACTGTACGAAGGATTTCGCGACGAGAACCTTATAGTTTAATTAGGTTAGCTGAAACTTTGACGCGCGGGAACGTGCCCAACAGCAATCGATAGTCGTAAATAACCGGGTTTTGTTCTCGCTATCTGTCAGCCGAGGGTCTCAGGGGGAATCGTCACGAGGATATGAGATGTAACACTCTAAATCCTTCACTCGCGAGTTTTCATCTGAAAAACAAACACGCGAAT
Source organism: Odontomachus brunneus (assembly GCF_010583005.1). NCBI lineage: Eukaryota > Metazoa > Arthropoda > Insecta > Hymenoptera > Formicidae > Odontomachus > Odontomachus brunneus. Next base: position 2,211,363 of record NW_022639467.1, on the reverse strand, counting down.
TCCCTATAAATTTTTTGTCACGAATATAGACAAGGCAAGGATTTTGTCTTAGCTTTCAGATCGTCACCGTCGTCGTGATTCAAGTCGCGTTAGAACTGTTAGAAATCATACAAGATAATATTTAAAAAAAGTACTGAAACACACGAGATACTCTTTCAACCAATTAAAATGCATAATATATATATTAAAATGAGATATCTCGTACAAGAACTGAAGTTGATTTTGAGTTAATTTTTTTTGCGTAAATAATCGTCTTTTAGGATGCTAACTACAAAAGATAAAGAAAATCGGCATCTATTACTTGTTAGTGTATTATCGTTACATTTATCTCAAGAATTTTTGTGGAGTTCACGAGAGCACAAAAAATTGCACAGTAGTCCGAATTGGTGAGACATTAAAAAGCGCTTATTTGCTGGAGATCCTAGCAACTTCAGTTTTCGAGTGACTCAATTTAACGGCGATACAGTTTGAAGAGAGCGCGATCGGTCGCTCAATAAAGCACGGAAGGCAGTCCAGGAGAGCTTGCGTGCTCGCAAGGATTATAAATCGAGACTCGATAATGATCCGTAATAGATGGTTTCCACTACCCTCGCTTCGCCCGCGCCAGCAAAAGTCGCTTAAGGTGCGCCGGAGGGACGTGGCATAACGATTATTCATGCTTACCACCTTTCTGGACGTTTCGCGAATTAAGTCCTTCGACGTGCCGTGAATCTCGAGGGCGCCCGGGCTCGCGCCCAGACCATGGTGCGATTCGATCCCGAGGAGAGCGCTGCTCCCTAGGAAAGCTTTAAGACGGAAGTCGAGGTTTTATTTCTGCCGTTCGATTAACTGCAACGAGCTCGCCATGAAGTTATCGGTACGAATCCGGGATGTATCCGCGCGAGATCATGGGGTAGAATGGAGAAGGGTGGAAAAAGGTGGGACACACACGTCAAGGTGTGATACAGATTTTTCTCACAGAATTGTATAAACTAGTATATCATATAATTTGCATTTATATTACCGGGGGATGCATATAAATCCGAAATTTAAGTATGGCGGACGTAACTCACAAGTACACCGAGAGAAAGGATATCTGAGAAATACAATTTTGGTGAGCACTGTATAACATATTCACTTAATTTTTTTGTTTAAATAGGATAAATAATTGCTTTCGTGAAAAGCAACGTTTTTAGGAAAATATATTTTTTCATTTTAAAGAAATCTCTTTTCAGTGCAAAAATATGTATATTAGCTCAAATAAATATGTCATTAGTGTACTCAGCGAATAAATATTTCTTAGATACTTTTTCTTAATGTATACCGAGGAGGAAATACTTGAAAAATTTGTCTCTTCTTTCTGCGCTACTGGCCAACTGAATTGTCCGGGCAAGATGGCTATATTGCTATGTTCATATTTTGGATATTACAAAACAAAATATACTATTAACAGTGTTGTGGCGCGCATTAATACATAGAAAAAAGTTGTTTTTATATAGTTAGTTACAACAATTATATATAGTTGCTTGAGAAATGTCAAAATTTTAAAATATTGAGCATTTAATCCCGGTTTCCCCTATTTCTCGTGTGTCACGATTTAATTTTTTAACGTCATCTCGTCGTGGATATACATCCTTGAATCGCGGACTTCCTAATGCCACTCCATTGCTGCGATTATCTGCACTGCATCAGGTGCGAGACTGTTTCGCGTAATTACAACCGCGCATTAAAAGTTTCTTATCGATCGAGCATTTCGGATGTATGTCAGTCATCGAGAGATCCTATCGATCTGTCCTTGCTGCAAGTTTCTGGTCCGGAATAACGTTGGATTTCCGTGCTAGATGGTTTTCCTGGCGGTGCATTTTGTGCTGCGCGTCCGCCTTTGACGCGGCGACGCACGTCGCCTAATTCATGAATAAATAAGGAAACAACTTTTTTTGAAACAAGCTGACACTGGAAGACGCAGAGAAACGACGAAGACGACGACCACACTAGGAAGACTCGACGTAGAGCGAGTGAGCGTGGAAGGATCCTGGAAATCAAACGACTCCAGTTGCCGCCTTGCTTCCTGCGGATCCCTTCTTATTTTCCGACCTCCTTTCGTCGGAGTGCACCCACTCTGACCTTTCCGCCTGGCTCTTCCTCTCATCTCTTGGCTGGCCTCACCCGCCTCATGATTCCCCGAGAGAGGACGGCTTCGAAATTTTCATATATTATGCAAACATCGTTCTCTTTGACACGGGCTTCTTTTTTCAGTTTCTATTTACCTGGTCCGTCTATATTTCCGCTGTTTCGTCCCGCATTGCATCGCTTAATGCTTTCCCGCTGCTGCATCCGAATTGCATTTCGCTGTAATACCGTGCAATTCCGGCAATTCGTGGCGCAGTCGCGCTTTGAGGTAGAACGATCATTGTGTATCTCCGAAAAATGGAGAACACTCCTACGCGACAGAGACACAATATGACAAGTGGAATGCAACGAATTAATTCTTCAATGTTGGAGATATTGTCGCGTATATATCGCGGAACTCTAATATTTATATTCCAATTTATAGAAGTTGTTTTGGACCCTTTTTGTTTAAGAAAAAAGTATCAATGTCTAGATATTAACAACCATATATAATATTTTCTCATATATAACTAACAATATTGGTATTCTTGCTTATATGAGAGTTTATGAGAAAATGATTATGTTAATTTGACTATATTTATCTTGATTGAAGACTAATTTATCTTCGTTCAATATTATCTTATTTTAACGTTAATTTTATTTTTAAACTGTCAACGATATAAAGATATTCTCCAAATTAAAATATTTTTTTTTGTAATTTTTTTTTCTACGCAGTGTCATCGGTGTCTAGACATTGGTGCTTTTAATTCCCTCAGAGAATTCGCGGAGAACTTGCTCTATCGGCTTGCTTCTCGAAATTAGACTAACAGCTTGTTTCACAAACGTGTGGCTCGATTATCGCGGAATCATCGAGAGATATGATCATTTCCGGCAAACACGCGGACAACGTTCACGCGATTAATCTGCACGGCTCGGGGCGAAATTTTCGTGTGTCTCCCAGTGCGCCGAGAGCCAAGCGTTCGTCCCATGCGAAATCTCGTTACTCGCAATAAAGTCGCGTTACCGGCGTAGCGTTCACCTTTTCCCGGGGAAATCAATTTCCACGAGTTAGAGAACGGGGCGGGGGAGGTTACGCCGGGTACATTTAAATCTTTATCCGGGTTTGTTAGCGGCCCCGACCGCGTAGTCTTGCCTGATATCTCTCAAGCACGGCCGCAGGTTCAAGTATAATTCACTACAGAATGTCCTCCGCGTATTTTATTATCTCGTTTCCCGCCGATGCGCCGCGAGACTCCTTTTGTTCTTCGTTATTTTTCGTTTGAGCTCGTTTGAGGGCTCGCGGTGCGCCGGCTCGAGCGCCCACCGCGCCCTTCGATCGAGCCCCTCGTAGCGTAAAATTAAAAATGGTGCACTCGCCGCTCGGATATTATGCTTTTCCATTTAGTGTCGCGTCCCCCGTTATTAGTTTCGTCTCCGCGCGAGCTTTTCTTTCCTTCCCTTTCCTTCCCGGCCATATATACCGGGAATATATCTCGCGGCCTGCGCCCGTATAAGCGCGTGCACGCGCGTTCGCTAAATCATTTAAACATTTTAATGGAAAAAGCAGCGGTCAGCCGTTTTTCCCAGCACGTCCATAATTCACTCGGGCTATCCAAAATTTATATTTCATCGGGGAACGGATCTCTCGGCTCTTCTCCGTACCGCTTTCCCGTCCGCACCGCGAAGCAGAAGCGCGCCTTGTAATTGAATCGTTTCTTTTCGAAGCATCTCTGACGACAATAATGATCGAGTCTGATTTCTGCTAATTCGAGAATGAGATTCGAATGGGATGCTTTTTTTTTCGAGTTCGACATAGCGGAATTTCCTCCTCGCGAAGAGAAAAGCGGTGGACGATTCCTGCTTTGTTAGAAACAAGCTTTTTCCAGGCAGATTGCGTTGCAGGTAGCGATAAAGCGAGTGTAGCAACGCGCCGGATTATTTTTTACGATAATGCATCTTTATGGAAAATATGCAGCGTTGTAAACAAACTTTATTTTTAAAAATTCTGAATTCTGCGCGGAGTTACTGAATTTTCGTTGGAATTACTACACGTACGACGCGTTTGCGTTTCCCCGCGTTTGACGAGATTTAAACGAGATACATATGTGGAAGTAGTTTTAGTACAACTTCTATAAAATAATAATTTTCAGATGTTTAAATAATTGATAACAGCGCAGTTATTATCGCCGGGATGGATCCAGTGCAGACTCTAAAATTATGTAAATCTATTTGATCCATTATAATATCCCGCTATTATAATATCCTACGTTTGTGGTCGTAACCATATAATCATGATAATCCTGATATCCTGATAATCTTTTATCAGATCGTTTTACAAATTTAAAAAAAGAACAATGACAGTTCTATTAACATTTCTTATAGTTCTAGAGTTCTAGTAAAACAAAAGAGTCCCGCATTTTTAGTACCGAAAAATAGCAAATGAAAAATTGTCGTGCTAACTTCGCGAACCTAGCACGACACTTCTCCTCTAAAGTCATGATCTTGAAATTTTACATCTAAAATTTTGTTTTTGTTTTCGTCACATATTGAGCAATGCTTCAATTAATTTTTGCACGCGCTTTCATTGCGTGAAAGCATTTGTAATTCTGTACAACCAATACGACGTAAACTTTGCAGAAAAATGTCAGTGTATTGTCGATTAAGTTTTCAACTTTAGCATCCCTTTAACCGAGTCTAGTTAGACTAGTTTCTAGCGTGTTTCGATATTAGAGATAGATGCGTACACGCACGTTAAACTTATAATCATTTAATTGTTCGCAAGCAACGAGGTCATATTGTATCGAGAGTGCGCCGGGACATAAATTCCACACGGCGGGATGATATGATATACATGGCGGAAAGAAACTGGGTTATATCCGACATTCTATCTAAGTTTAGAGCCGGCGTTAACACGACGGTGCACTGTTTCTCGTTATACACACATCCGCTTACTTCTTTCTATTTATGATATACACGGATACAAATGGTGTCGTTACTTTTTCACGAGGACGGTTGTATGAACATACGCGCGCGTCGCTCGGCGCTGATAATAAATTATTTAGAATACCGCAATCGTAAGCATAACCGTTGGAAACTCCGCTGATCTCGACTCTTTTTGATTCTACGCAGCGTTACGCGTGTATAATATTCACGCTCGCATTCTCATCAAAGTTTTACACGTCACACGTGTCCATCACGCGCGATGCTTCGCGACAGAATGGCTTTCACGCCCGTTTATTCAATATTACATTATAAAGAAATAGAGATATATAGGTGAATAGATAGTAGGATTTATCAAATATTCTAGAGCATATTCTCCAAAAAGGTGTGAGATTAAAATTATACATGAGGAAAAAAGAAAGAAAAGGAAAAAGTGTATTTCAATAAGCACAAATAGTAGGAAGAAAATAAAAAAAATATATGTGTATATATGATAGAAAGATAATAGAATGACGAAATGCATAATGAATCGCATAACGAAATTGGATGATGGAATGCATAATGAAACGTACAATGAGTCGTCGAATCTGTATTGATGCCTGTTTCTGTACTTGTGGGTTCTGTGCGCTACCATTGCATTGCATTAATTAAATAAGTTAATATAAATCA
>NW_022639467.1:2204360-2205656 GCF_010583005.1 Odontomachus brunneus | reverse complement strand
GTGACACGGTTCGTTACGCAGTCACGGAGTGTTTGATCGTTTTACACGAGAGATAAAAATGATCTCGGGCTGCATTATATCATCCAAAGTTTTCTCGTTTCTCGTCTCGACGCTGTTCCTCCTCGTATAGGGAGAAGCAGTGGCGCTCACAGTAACTCTTCAATCAGGTCCTCTGATCGCCCTGAATGGTAATGGAGCTTTCGCTCGAGGCGCGCGCGTTTTCCTAAGGCTGCGAAAACTTTTGGCGCGCCTTCGAGTTCGTTACAGCATGCTTACGGATACTTCGCAAGAAGCAGCGGGGAATCCCCTTAATCCTTTCCCACCTGATTCAGCTCCCATGCCACTATTCTCCCCTCGGAGCTTCCCTCCGTGCGCCACGTTCGCACGTCCGAATCTTTTTCGTCGATTAACGTGATTACATTTAACATTCAAATCTGCCGCGGCGATCGAAACTTCAACGGCGAGAATGGCGGATTCTCTTCGCGTCGCCGGCCAATTCCCGACGCCTTTTTTTCCCTGACTCGTTGCTGGAACTTTTTGCGGATGTCAAATAATTGAGTGGCATGCAAAGTGAAGTTACGTCGGTCAGTAGCGCGGGTCCAAAATATATTCTCGCGCATCGTTCAATCGACACGAGTAAAATCGAGACTAATTATAAGAGGCCAGTAAGAGCTTCGAGTTAGGTTTTTTTATTTTATTATTATTATTTTATTATTTTATTTTATTATTATTATTTATTTATTATTATATTTATTATTATTTATTTATTTATTATTATATTTATTATTATTTATTTATTTATTTATTATTATATTTATTATTTTATTATTATTATTATTATTTTATTATTTATAAATATAATTGAATGAGGTATGTGAGCAGACTGAGATTGTTGACATTTCATCGAATTATATTTGCGACTATTTATTGAAATAATAAAGCGCACTTAACCCTCTATTGTCTTCTACTATGACTTTGAAGTCACAATTCAGTTTCATCATTATCTATCTCCAATATGAATGTTGTTCCTGTTTTGATATGACGATATGACGTGAGTCACAATATGATTGCCTTTTTTTTAGTATGTTGTGATAGTAACTACTTAACATGACAATCTCAGAGTTACAAACCTATTTTGGGAAAATAAAAAACAAGAAAAATAAACGGAAAATAATAAATACAAATATGAAGCGTAGATATGTTTCGTGATATGTTTCGCGATATGTGTAGGTGTGTGTGTGTGTGTCTATATATATATATATATATATATATATATATATATATATATATATATAT
>NW_022639467.1:2197195-2204350 GCF_010583005.1 Odontomachus brunneus | reverse complement strand
TCTGGGCGAGTACGTTAATTTGCGGTTTGATAAACGATCCGACTGCCGTTGGTCCCGTCGCGTCATATCGACGGGAGTGGTATTAAATTTTCCAGAGCTTCTCTCTCTGACAGTCCGACGGCGCGCGCGACGAGAAACATCGAGCTCGTTATCGCGGTTAGACGATAACACTGTACGAAGGATTTCGCGACGAGAACCTTATAGTTTAATTAGGTTAGCTGAAACTTTGACGCGCGGGAACGTGCCCAACAGCAATCGATAGTCGTAAATAACCGGGTTTTGTTCTCGCTATCTGTCAGCCGAGGGTCTCAGGGGGAATCGTCACGAGGATATGAGATGTAACACTCTAAATCCTTCACTCGCGAGTTTTCATCTGAAAAACAAACACGCGAATTCCCTATAAATTTTTTGTCACGAATATAGACAAGGCAAGGATTTTGTCTTAGCTTTCAGATCGTCACCGTCGTCGTGATTCAAGTCGCGTTAGAACTGTTAGAAATCATACAAGATAATATTTAAAAAAAGTACTGAAACACACGAGATACTCTTTCAACCAATTAAAATGCATAATATATATATTAAAATGAGATATCTCGTACAAGAACTGAAGTTGATTTTGAGTTAATTTTTTTTGCGTAAATAATCGTCTTTTAGGATGCTAACTACAAAAGATAAAGAAAATCGGCATCTATTACTTGTTAGTGTATTATCGTTACATTTATCTCAAGAATTTTTGTGGAGTTCACGAGAGCACAAAAAATTGCACAGTAGTCCGAATTGGTGAGACATTAAAAAGCGCTTATTTGCTGGAGATCCTAGCAACTTCAGTTTTCGAGTGACTCAATTTAACGGCGATACAGTTTGAAGAGAGCGCGATCGGTCGCTCAATAAAGCACGGAAGGCAGTCCAGGAGAGCTTGCGTGCTCGCAAGGATTATAAATCGAGACTCGATAATGATCCGTAATAGATGGTTTCCACTACCCTCGCTTCGCCCGCGCCAGCAAAAGTCGCTTAAGGTGCGCCGGAGGGACGTGGCATAACGATTATTCATGCTTACCACCTTTCTGGACGTTTCGCGAATTAAGTCCTTCGACGTGCCGTGAATCTCGAGGGCGCCCGGGCTCGCGCCCAGACCATGGTGCGATTCGATCCCGAGGAGAGCGCTGCTCCCTAGGAAAGCTTTAAGACGGAAGTCGAGGTTTTATTTCTGCCGTTCGATTAACTGCAACGAGCTCGCCATGAAGTTATCGGTACGAATCCGGGATGTATCCGCGCGAGATCATGGGGTAGAATGGAGAAGGGTGGAAAAAGGTGGGACACACACGTCAAGGTGTGATACAGATTTTTCTCACAGAATTGTATAAACTAGTATATCATATAATTTGCATTTATATTACCGGGGGATGCATATAAATCCGAAATTTAAGTATGGCGGACGTAACTCACAAGTACACCGAGAGAAAGGATATCTGAGAAATACAATTTTGGTGAGCACTGTATAACATATTCACTTAATTTTTTTGTTTAAATAGGATAAATAATTGCTTTCGTGAAAAGCAACGTTTTTAGGAAAATATATTTTTTCATTTTAAAGAAATCTCTTTTCAGTGCAAAAATATGTATATTAGCTCAAATAAATATGTCATTAGTGTACTCAGCGAATAAATATTTCTTAGATACTTTTTCTTAATGTATACCGAGGAGGAAATACTTGAAAAATTTGTCTCTTCTTTCTGCGCTACTGGCCAACTGAATTGTCCGGGCAAGATGGCTATATTGCTATGTTCATATTTTGGATATTACAAAACAAAATATACTATTAACAGTGTTGTGGCGCGCATTAATACATAGAAAAAAGTTGTTTTTATATAGTTAGTTACAACAATTATATATAGTTGCTTGAGAAATGTCAAAATTTTAAAATATTGAGCATTTAATCCCGGTTTCCCCTATTTCTCGTGTGTCACGATTTAATTTTTTAACGTCATCTCGTCGTGGATATACATCCTTGAATCGCGGACTTCCTAATGCCACTCCATTGCTGCGATTATCTGCACTGCATCAGGTGCGAGACTGTTTCGCGTAATTACAACCGCGCATTAAAAGTTTCTTATCGATCGAGCATTTCGGATGTATGTCAGTCATCGAGAGATCCTATCGATCTGTCCTTGCTGCAAGTTTCTGGTCCGGAATAACGTTGGATTTCCGTGCTAGATGGTTTTCCTGGCGGTGCATTTTGTGCTGCGCGTCCGCCTTTGACGCGGCGACGCACGTCGCCTAATTCATGAATAAATAAGGAAACAACTTTTTTTGAAACAAGCTGACACTGGAAGACGCAGAGAAACGACGAAGACGACGACCACACTAGGAAGACTCGACGTAGAGCGAGTGAGCGTGGAAGGATCCTGGAAATCAAACGACTCCAGTTGCCGCCTTGCTTCCTGCGGATCCCTTCTTATTTTCCGACCTCCTTTCGTCGGAGTGCACCCACTCTGACCTTTCCGCCTGGCTCTTCCTCTCATCTCTTGGCTGGCCTCACCCGCCTCATGATTCCCCGAGAGAGGACGGCTTCGAAATTTTCATATATTATGCAAACATCGTTCTCTTTGACACGGGCTTCTTTTTTCAGTTTCTATTTACCTGGTCCGTCTATATTTCCGCTGTTTCGTCCCGCATTGCATCGCTTAATGCTTTCCCGCTGCTGCATCCGAATTGCATTTCGCTGTAATACCGTGCAATTCCGGCAATTCGTGGCGCAGTCGCGCTTTGAGGTAGAACGATCATTGTGTATCTCCGAAAAATGGAGAACACTCCTACGCGACAGAGACACAATATGACAAGTGGAATGCAACGAATTAATTCTTCAATGTTGGAGATATTGTCGCGTATATATCGCGGAACTCTAATATTTATATTCCAATTTATAGAAGTTGTTTTGGACCCTTTTTGTTTAAGAAAAAAGTATCAATGTCTAGATATTAACAACCATATATAATATTTTCTCATATATAACTAACAATATTGGTATTCTTGCTTATATGAGAGTTTATGAGAAAATGATTATGTTAATTTGACTATATTTATCTTGATTGAAGACTAATTTATCTTCGTTCAATATTATCTTATTTTAACGTTAATTTTATTTTTAAACTGTCAACGATATAAAGATATTCTCCAAATTAAAATATTTTTTTTTGTAATTTTTTTTTCTACGCAGTGTCATCGGTGTCTAGACATTGGTGCTTTTAATTCCCTCAGAGAATTCGCGGAGAACTTGCTCTATCGGCTTGCTTCTCGAAATTAGACTAACAGCTTGTTTCACAAACGTGTGGCTCGATTATCGCGGAATCATCGAGAGATATGATCATTTCCGGCAAACACGCGGACAACGTTCACGCGATTAATCTGCACGGCTCGGGGCGAAATTTTCGTGTGTCTCCCAGTGCGCCGAGAGCCAAGCGTTCGTCCCATGCGAAATCTCGTTACTCGCAATAAAGTCGCGTTACCGGCGTAGCGTTCACCTTTTCCCGGGGAAATCAATTTCCACGAGTTAGAGAACGGGGCGGGGGAGGTTACGCCGGGTACATTTAAATCTTTATCCGGGTTTGTTAGCGGCCCCGACCGCGTAGTCTTGCCTGATATCTCTCAAGCACGGCCGCAGGTTCAAGTATAATTCACTACAGAATGTCCTCCGCGTATTTTATTATCTCGTTTCCCGCCGATGCGCCGCGAGACTCCTTTTGTTCTTCGTTATTTTTCGTTTGAGCTCGTTTGAGGGCTCGCGGTGCGCCGGCTCGAGCGCCCACCGCGCCCTTCGATCGAGCCCCTCGTAGCGTAAAATTAAAAATGGTGCACTCGCCGCTCGGATATTATGCTTTTCCATTTAGTGTCGCGTCCCCCGTTATTAGTTTCGTCTCCGCGCGAGCTTTTCTTTCCTTCCCTTTCCTTCCCGGCCATATATACCGGGAATATATCTCGCGGCCTGCGCCCGTATAAGCGCGTGCACGCGCGTTCGCTAAATCATTTAAACATTTTAATGGAAAAAGCAGCGGTCAGCCGTTTTTCCCAGCACGTCCATAATTCACTCGGGCTATCCAAAATTTATATTTCATCGGGGAACGGATCTCTCGGCTCTTCTCCGTACCGCTTTCCCGTCCGCACCGCGAAGCAGAAGCGCGCCTTGTAATTGAATCGTTTCTTTTCGAAGCATCTCTGACGACAATAATGATCGAGTCTGATTTCTGCTAATTCGAGAATGAGATTCGAATGGGATGCTTTTTTTTTCGAGTTCGACATAGCGGAATTTCCTCCTCGCGAAGAGAAAAGCGGTGGACGATTCCTGCTTTGTTAGAAACAAGCTTTTTCCAGGCAGATTGCGTTGCAGGTAGCGATAAAGCGAGTGTAGCAACGCGCCGGATTATTTTTTACGATAATGCATCTTTATGGAAAATATGCAGCGTTGTAAACAAACTTTATTTTTAAAAATTCTGAATTCTGCGCGGAGTTACTGAATTTTCGTTGGAATTACTACACGTACGACGCGTTTGCGTTTCCCCGCGTTTGACGAGATTTAAACGAGATACATATGTGGAAGTAGTTTTAGTACAACTTCTATAAAATAATAATTTTCAGATGTTTAAATAATTGATAACAGCGCAGTTATTATCGCCGGGATGGATCCAGTGCAGACTCTAAAATTATGTAAATCTATTTGATCCATTATAATATCCCGCTATTATAATATCCTACGTTTGTGGTCGTAACCATATAATCATGATAATCCTGATATCCTGATAATCTTTTATCAGATCGTTTTACAAATTTAAAAAAAGAACAATGACAGTTCTATTAACATTTCTTATAGTTCTAGAGTTCTAGTAAAACAAAAGAGTCCCGCATTTTTAGTACCGAAAAATAGCAAATGAAAAATTGTCGTGCTAACTTCGCGAACCTAGCACGACACTTCTCCTCTAAAGTCATGATCTTGAAATTTTACATCTAAAATTTTGTTTTTGTTTTCGTCACATATTGAGCAATGCTTCAATTAATTTTTGCACGCGCTTTCATTGCGTGAAAGCATTTGTAATTCTGTACAACCAATACGACGTAAACTTTGCAGAAAAATGTCAGTGTATTGTCGATTAAGTTTTCAACTTTAGCATCCCTTTAACCGAGTCTAGTTAGACTAGTTTCTAGCGTGTTTCGATATTAGAGATAGATGCGTACACGCACGTTAAACTTATAATCATTTAATTGTTCGCAAGCAACGAGGTCATATTGTATCGAGAGTGCGCCGGGACATAAATTCCACACGGCGGGATGATATGATATACATGGCGGAAAGAAACTGGGTTATATCCGACATTCTATCTAAGTTTAGAGCCGGCGTTAACACGACGGTGCACTGTTTCTCGTTATACACACATCCGCTTACTTCTTTCTATTTATGATATACACGGATACAAATGGTGTCGTTACTTTTTCACGAGGACGGTTGTATGAACATACGCGCGCGTCGCTCGGCGCTGATAATAAATTATTTAGAATACCGCAATCGTAAGCATAACCGTTGGAAACTCCGCTGATCTCGACTCTTTTTGATTCTACGCAGCGTTACGCGTGTATAATATTCACGCTCGCATTCTCATCAAAGTTTTACACGTCACACGTGTCCATCACGCGCGATGCTTCGCGACAGAATGGCTTTCACGCCCGTTTATTCAATATTACATTATAAAGAAATAGAGATATATAGGTGAATAGATAGTAGGATTTATCAAATATTCTAGAGCATATTCTCCAAAAAGGTGTGAGATTAAAATTATACATGAGGAAAAAAGAAAGAAAAGGAAAAAGTGTATTTCAATAAGCACAAATAGTAGGAAGAAAATAAAAAAAATATATGTGTATATATGATAGAAAGATAATAGAATGACGAAATGCATAATGAATCGCATAACGAAATTGGATGATGGAATGCATAATGAAACGTACAATGAGTCGTCGAATCTGTATTGATGCCTGTTTCTGTACTTGTGGGTTCTGTGCGCTACCATTGCATTGCATTAATTAAATAAGTTAATATAAATCAAAATACGCAAAAGAAAGTTACTACAAGTTTTTGTATTTGTATTTTTCAACTGTATTGATAATGCTATCCTAATGAATCACGCAAATGAGTGAAGAGCTCACTTACTTCTGAAGAAAGTTATCTGGTTATTGTTTCTGATTTCTGTGAAGAGTTCTAGAAAGTGATAGCTCCCTTATAATGAAGGGAGCTTTGATAAGCGGTTGTACGGCTGTAAAGTAAGATGTGGTGAATTGGTAATTAGAGGAGCGTGAGGGTGCGTGAAGCAGGGCGACGTTCGAAATTATCTGGAAACAACTAAATACGGAGGAATGCCTGAATTCAATATACTATACCCTAGCTTAAGCTACCCTATGTTGCTCGGGTTATTGCAAAGTGTCAAGGGGATGAAATCAGGGGGAGGGTGTGTCAGGTGTCCAGGTATCACACACATGTATATGGCAACCTATATTTTCCACCGGGTCTTAGAGAATAATTATGCAAAATTGAAACCAGATCGGTGTAAGGGTTTAGGAATGTATAGGGAGTGTACAAACGGGCAGACATTCTATTTAATATATGTAGATAAAGCATCTCGTCGAGTAAGTCTTTCTTTCATTCTCTCAAGTCACTTAAACATATTATAGAACGGAGTCACATGATCACTGCCTGCAGATTTAAGATAAAACGTATGAATTCATCCCTCGCCTGAGTTTGATCTGTTGAAGGGCTGTAAGATAAGTTAGAATCGCGTGAGAGTAGTCGAATAAAGGGAAAAATGAGCGCAGCAACAAGCTTAGAGATAGAGAGCTAAAGAGAAAGAGCTAGGTATTATATTAGGACCTTAACTTAGTTTCCGCCCGCAAATGTTAGATGGAAATGCAAACAGTTCTAGTAGTCATTACTAACGAAACAGGTAGTTTGTGATTAATTTCGACATTTCTCGATAACATTCAGTCAGCATACACAATTATTTTCCTAAACAACAATTTCTTTTGCTTTGTGAAAAATGGAACGCGATAAAGTGTTTTTTCGACATGTGCTTTTGCACTATTTTGATTTGAAAAAAAGTGTAGCAGAAGTTCATC
>NW_022639467.1:2178404-2197181 GCF_010583005.1 Odontomachus brunneus | reverse complement strand
AGCTTCCCTCCGTGCGCCACGTTCGCACGTCCGAATCTTTTTCGTCGATTAACGTGATTACATTTAACATTCAAATCTGCCGCGGCGATCGAAACTTCAACGGCGAGAATGGCGGATTCTCTTCGCGTCGCCGGCCAATTCCCGACGCCTTTTTTTCCCTGACTCGTTGCTGGAACTTTTTGCGGATGTCAAATAATTGAGTGGCATGCAAAGTGAAGTTACGTCGGTCAGTAGCGCGGGTCCAAAATATATTCTCGCGCATCGTTCAATCGACACGAGTAAAATCGAGACTAATTATAAGAGGCCAGTAAGAGCTTCGAGTTAGGTTTTTTTATTTTATTATTATTATTTTATTATTTTATTTTATTATTATTATTTATTTATTATTATATTTATTATTATTTATTTATTTATTATTATATTTATTATTATTTATTTATTTATTTATTATTATATTTATTATTTTATTATTATTATTATTATTTTATTATTTATAAATATAATTGAATGAGGTATGTGAGCAGACTGAGATTGTTGACATTTCATCGAATTATATTTGCGACTATTTATTGAAATAATAAAGCGCACTTAACCCTCTATTGTCTTCTACTATGACTTTGAAGTCACAATTCAGTTTCATCATTATCTATCTCCAATATGAATGTTGTTCCTGTTTTGATATGACGATATGACGTGAGTCACAATATGATTGCCTTTTTTTTAGTATGTTGTGATAGTAACTACTTAACATGACAATCTCAGAGTTACAAACCTATTTTGGGAAAATAAAAAACAAGAAAAATAAACGGAAAATAATAAATACAAATATGAAGCGTAGATATGTTTCGTGATATGTTTCGCGATATGTGTAGGTGTGTGTGTGTGTGTCTATATATATATATATATATATATATATATATATATATATATATATATATGTATGTATGTATGTATGTATATATATATGTAGGGAAATGATTAAAAAAGATTCTTTAGAGAACTGCAAACGAAATCTCTCTGTAAATTCCAACGACCTTTCGCTCGTAACCGAATTGATCGCATTGGAGAGTTCCCCTTCTCTCTTTCTACGTTTTTCTCTCTCGTAGTTCCTTCCTCGCTCGATTTTCCGTCCTCTCTCGACCAGAGGAAGACGAAGAAGAAGAAGAAGACGACGATGAATGACGTTACTGTATATGTTCGTCACGCGCGCGTTCGAACAGAATTTCGAACGAAAGTTTCGCCGCGTATTGGTCTCGCTTTTGATTCGCGCACCGGGCTCACGGCGAAGCGGCGCGGCAGATAGCCGAATATATAACAACGTATAATTTCCGACGACCCAATTCGCCGAAAATGTAAGAGGATTATGAAAATGCGCCGTTCGCGGGAATCTGAATGATTATTCGCGCTCGTGCCGGCGAACCCAAATAAATTACTTGCGGTTCTGGCTGGAACGCCATGTCGTGCCGAGCGATCGGATGCTGGGTTGGATTGTGTCGTAAGTAGGATTTCTGAGTTATTACAGTATTACATAGCGTAAGGTACGCGCAACGGATTGGCTTAGATCCCGACAAGACGTCGTTCCGTTTAGACAACGGTAGTCTGATCAGAAATGTAAATTATGTGAGACGAGGTTTTCCCGCATGCGACTCGCTGTGTCGCAAATTGAAGGAGTTGAGCATTCACTCCTACAGAAGCTGCGTCACAATTTTGCTTGAAATTCGTGGTACTCTCAAAATCTCACGCGAATGGCAAATGCACGGAAGAAGAGAATTAGTCGCGGCAGTACACTGTAAAAAAAATTTTGTGTTAAATTTAACACATGTCCCAATTTATCCACTTTAATTTCCATGTTAATTTAACACAGCAAATATGTTAACAAATAACACAATCTATTTGTACACTTTATATACAAAATATATTACATATATATTGTGTAATTTCAACACTTAGAAACTTAGATTGTGGATTAAGGTTTTAAAAAAATGCATATTAAATGTAAAAATATACATTTTCTTAAAACCTTAAGAAAATCTTAATTTCTCATGAAAAAGCAACTCTATCTTATTTAAATAAAATAATTTAGTTTTAAATGCATATACTGTTAGCACCTCTACCAAATAAATACTTCTTCATTTTAAAATATTTTTCTCTCAGTGTGCAGATTGTATTAAAATTCAGGAAGGAATAGAAATTGAATCCGGTGTCTCGAGTATCTTGAAATTACGTGAAAATTGGAATTTTCCTTCGATAACCGTCGCGCGCGCGCAGCGATATTATAACTGTAATCTAAGAGGATGATACACCGATCCTGGTGAAGGCGCGCCGGGAATCAACTCTAAAGCCGGCTAGGCCGGATACTAGACAAACAGACGAAAATCACCGGCGATACTCGTGGATACAGCCCTCTACGGGCGCGCTCTTCCGCGCTACATGTCTCTTCTTATTACGTGTACTCGCGCGACAGAGTTGACCTCAGCAGTTAAAGCTACTCTCCCGGCGGCGAGGTCCTTACGCAGCGCTTTTCCGCGTCCTCCGCAATGTCGCGCTTCTTCTTCACGGGGCGCGTGCGGCGCGCGCGTAATGCCTCTTGTATTACGTGTCCGACGTAAAACTGCAATCCGGCTGCAATCCGCGACGGTAATACCGGGCGCGAGAGAACGCAATACATATGCTAACGATATCGCCTGGCGCGCCGTTGGCGATTTATGGCGCGAGCGATACACAAGATGTTCCGCTTGAACCGGCGCGCGCTACCGTCGAAGTGTGTCTCGATGGACGGACGGACGGAAGAGAGAGAGCGGCGAGTATGGTCGCTCGGATGGAAAACGGGGATTTCGATCAACGAGGGAATACATAATTAGGTGGCACCGTACGAATCGCTCGCTCGGCTGTATTCTCGACGATCCGGGGTATCGATGATCCTCTCTTGTCGACCACCATCGAAGCGCTTGCTGTATTGAGGTGCTCGTACTCGTTTTTCGTTGGCTTTACCGTCCGTCCGTTTGAGACCCTTCGTATCGGTAAGAGGAAACCGACCGTACGTTTTCGTGGCATGTGTACTTGCTTACTTAAATACGCGTGTGCCGTCACGTTTCACGTCGGTGATCTGGTTAGGATCACGCATTAAATTCTGCATCTGTTTTCGTAGGTTTCGCAACTAAATATCGGGAGAACTAAATATTTCGCATCAACATATTTTGCGGAGAAACACAGCACCTTGAATATTTTGTAAAAATATAGATACACGTACTTGATTGAATAAGATATATAGATAGGCAGACACACCGGAGAGAATTCTCCTGGGATTTTGTAGTAAATTCTTTTATAGTAGAAATTACTACAGTAAAAGTACTAAAATTACTATAGAATTTTGTAAATGAAGAATAGGCCAACATTTTGCAGTGATTTGTTATCCTTTAATTTCATATATTTATATTTCAAAGCTGCACTCGAAAATGTTCTTTTTGAGAAAAATTTTATTGAAAATCCATATATGTAACATGAACTAAAAAAAGGTTTTACTAAAAGTTTTAACTTTCCTCAAAAAAAGGATATTTTGAAATTCAATCTAGGTACTAAAATGTGTTATTAAAAAAATTTACCATGTTTCTTAGTTACTTGATAGAAGATTAAACATTATTTTGACAGTCTATTTTCGCGCTACTAGAAACATGTAGCAAAATTAAAAAGAATTTATATAAAAAAAATTATAATATTCACTTCGTGTAAATGCATTTATTGTCGCTCTAGGTGGCAAACTTTCCCGAGAGTGTTACCGAGAAAAACAAGCATCTAAAAATTTTATTAAAATACGCAGAGAGAGAGAGAGAGAGAGAGAGAGAGAGAGAGAGAGAGAGAGGGGAAAAGAGTAAACGATGAGATCGAAATGTTCATATTTTATGTAAAATTAAGGTATAACCGGTTGAAGCTTTTAGTTAGCAATCGTTACAGGAATTGAGTTGCTAAACGTATCAAAAAGTTAGGCAATTCATTTAACCAAAATTTGTTATTGCACCATAGAGTTCGTTTACAGGTATCGATTTTCTGTTTAAAAGTGTTTGGAGTTCGCTTCAGTTACTAAAACACAGTATATGCAAAATGAAACCCATGTAGAAATTAGTCGCAAAAACATAGGAAAGATATCAAATTAATTACTTACGAATAATATCCCGCACTGACTGTGTGCGCTGGTCACGACGATTGTCATGAGTTTTGTACCGAATACTACCGAAATTTCTGCCGATGGTTAAATGGTGAGCGAAATCGGTAAATAACGAGACTCATATGCACGCGCGGCAGCAGCGATTAAAAGTGCAATTCGCAGACATCACAAGGATGGAGATTCGTCGATCGTCTCTTCGTGTTTGTTAGGCGAATATACATATATGCGTGCCGTGCAATTTGAATTTTGGGGGCGAATTTTTGCGAAAAGCACCACTGGCAAGAAGTTTTTACAGGCTGCTAAGATTATTCCGGCGGCGTGCATATAATATTTTTAATGTCGGCTTTAGCGGAATGCTCTTTTATGTCATATGCGAATGCAAAATTGTTATTAACAGTCAGACGATTCGGGTATGCATAAGTAACACAACTAGTAATCTGTATTACATGCATAGGTGTTTTCTACCTGCATAATATGAACATTACCGACATGATCACACGGAAAAAATTATATTTTCCTTTTAAGAAAATTTCACTTACATAGAAAATATTTTCTTCTGAAATAGACACCAAGATGGGAATAAAATAGGTGCGAATCAAAAACACTCTGGTCATATATCGGTAGTGTTCATTATCAATATACAGAATTACATATATTGAAAAACTGATATTCTTGATCTTAGATCAAAATCCTTTAAACAAATATTCTAAACACAAAATTTATTCC
The DNA here is from genome assembly GCF_010583005.1 of Odontomachus brunneus. Lineage (NCBI taxonomy): Eukaryota > Metazoa > Arthropoda > Insecta > Hymenoptera > Formicidae > Odontomachus > Odontomachus brunneus. The sequence continues at coordinate 2,192,293 of NW_022639467.1, read as the reverse complement.
TCTTGTTTTGAGAGGAAATTCTGTGTAATCCTCTGTACCATAATCGCGCGAATATCCGTCCGTCCGTGTGCGAAAGCTATCCGTTTACTATTAATGCATCCGCATGTTCGCGGCCGCAATGCATACCGCGATGTGCATCTTTTTATTTTCCAGCTCGACTGATCGATTACCAGTCTCGCGTTAATTAACTAACCTATGCCCAGAATGCATCCAACATCCCGCTTGGTTATCTATCCTGGTTTATCGCTGCCGAAAAAATATCATTTCATTCCGCGACGCGAAATTGCGCTGGACAGGCCGCGATATCATTATTACGATACGGCCGTCAAGTGTTCGCGATGGAAAAAGGGCTCGCTCGAAATTCACCGGACCGTGAGATCGACATATCCGGCAGACAGACTGCCGGTGAACCGTGCACATTATCATAATTTTGTTACATAAAATGGAAAACGTTGATAAATTCGGTTTTACACGTGTGATCATGTATTCGCGCTATTCATATTACATATGTTTCTCTATTAATTGGAATTAATTACAAAATTAATTATTAATTACAAAATTAATTAGAACCAAATTGTGTGTATATGTGTGTACGTATGCGCGCGCGCACATATAGGAGGTTCATTTGAAAAATTACGAGACTCCGAGCATTTTCGCCACTTTTTGCTGTAACGAGAGCCGCAGTTCCACGAAATTAAATGTGCTGCGTTACTTTCTGACAAAGAGCATTTTCGCGAACATAGAATTCGCGCGCGAGTCCCTCGAGTGGATTATCGTGTCGATTCAGTCGCGACGTATGGCTCCGAATCAGAACCGTATAAACTAAGCCCCTGTCCGGTATCGCGGTCGTAAAACGGCGAATTACTTCCCTCGGCGGGAAGTGTGTTCCGTGTGACGTGTTACGCGCAATGTGCCGAAGATTTACAGCTCGTTTACAATCCATATGAAATTTACGTGCGCGCAAGAAATTTGTCCGAAGTGACTTGCACGAAGAGCCGCGCTAAATCATCCGTCCTCGCGCTGCCGGCGGAACGGCAAGTAACAACGCGCCGTCCGTCGTGAAATCCGCCGACTATTTCGGGGGTAGTTTAATGCCGTTTTCACCCATGGTTAACTCGCGATACGAGTGGGCGATTGTTGGCCAAAGTTTTTGAAATTCCGACCGTGCGAGTAGTATTACCCGGCAATGTAAACACCGCGAGCCGAAAACGCACGGTCGCTTCACGCCCGCGCTTTTCAGCGGTTCGGAATGCTCCCTTACCTTTGGCAATGCACGTTTTACGTTTTTTAGCGTGTTTTAGAGACGATAAAGAGAAATATCGAGCGATTAGAGTTTGCGTTTTATTTCACGTCAAAGGAAAGATAATTGAAGTTCGAACTTTATGCTTCTTTCATCGCTTTTACCGCTCTACCCTCCCCACTCCTCTCTTCTTCCCTCCCTCTATGTTCACATGTTCTCTTTACTTATATCATATTCTTTTTTCTTTATTTTTTTGTACATAGTTTAACTCGGCAAGATTCTTTCTCGTCTTCTTTTCTTTAATTTTCTATTCTTTTTTTATTACATTCTGTAAACTCTATAAGAAACAATGAATCCAACAGAGAATATTAATAAATTTACTCAATTCTACACTGTGAGAGAGAAAAAGATATCTAAGGAATAGTAAATATTTATTTGGTAGGATATGTATTAACAGCATATTTACTTATATTAATATAAAATATTTCTTACATAAGAATTTACTTTCTCTTAAAACCTTGAAAAAATTTTAGTTTTTCATGAAAAGCAATTATTTATTCTATTTAAATAAAAGAATTTAAATTTAAGTAAATATACTGTCAGAGAGTACCTACTCCAAATAAATATTTACTAATTTTTAGATTTTTTTTTCTCTCAGTGTACATTTTTTTCCCATGTACATTCTTTCTCTCTCAGATTATTTTTAATAAGATGCAGTTTTATAACGCACAAAATAAGAATACCTCAACATAAACAATGTTTATACGTGTCTGTTGATTTCACTTTTATGTAAACGTTCGGAAGCCGGTGTGATGTTGCTCGGTCGTTGTTGTTGCAACGCTATCCGCATACAATCTCCCTCGCAATTTGCATTGCTAATATAAATATGAAGCTCGAAACACGTGAGGCGAGCTTGCGGATTCCATTAGTTCAAAGTGTGAAAGCAGTTGCTGATGACGTCCGTAATTGGCAGCTTCTTATCGCTGTGATTTCCATTTTTGCGTTGCCGTCTACGTGAAGTCTCGGGATGTTTTTTCACGGATTTAATTTTAACATCACCGTGATCCGCCCCGTCATAGGAACACGATCGGGATCGATCGATTGAAAATGACCCCGCGGACGGCCTTTATACGTACAGACGAAGGCAAATCCTCGCGTCGCGATTCATCGTTTGAAGTTTTAAAGCCGGATTTTTTGGTCGGGCGAAATGTGCAATTTATCTTGAGAAACGTTCCGGCTCTTCTCGTCGACACCTGTCCAGAACTTTTCGAAATTTCTCGCGCCAACTCGAGCTTGAAGTGAAGTACGCTGTGGATGTCTCTCAAGCATTTCTTTTTTCTTTTCTAAGCTGCACCCGAAACTATCAAGGGGAAAATCTTCGGCAAGTACCGACGTGTTAGCCGTGCAAATAAAATTTACCACCCAAGTTTGCGACCGAACTTACGTAGTACGGCGGCGAGTTTCCAAGTTTATCACCGTGTGCATCTTTTAATAGGCTCGAGTAGTGGTTCAGCATCACGATGGAGACGTAGTTAGAGATTCTTCGGAATTTTAAAGTGACCTGTTATACCTCTCATCGTGATAACGCATCGGAATAATTATAAATAAGTCCGAAGATTAATTGAATTGAACTCTCTTCGACAAATATTGGTTTCCTCAATTTTTGTCCCCGTAATAATATTTTTCATAGTTTACAGAGTAGAAATCCGATCGAGCAATTGAATCTTTAATAGCAATTTGCACACAAGTACATTTTGTCTTTATGTTTAACACGCAGCTACTACAGTTTACTGCAGCTATATTTATAGACATTCATATGTTATAAATAAGATTTAGCTATCGCACACAGATTCTCGCTGTCGCAGCTTATATTGTTCTTCTGTGCGTGTGAAGTTAGAATCACAGAAAAATGATCGATTAAGTCATTCTCATGAGGTGCAGTCTGGGACATTTCCCAATTTGAATCGTCTAAGTTAGTAGAAGTTATACTACGCCGCGCTCCAACTACCATGGATGAAAATTCGCCCAAGGGTATTATGGCGTTGGTGTTACGGGCTCGACAGCACCGGAGAGCTAACTCACTGTAATTCCCCAGATGACTTTAACCCGTTGTCACTTGAATCATTTCTTATTACAGATATCGTTATATTTGACAATTTCACTTTCCTCTCAATTTTACTATGTGTTTAGTAGTTCAGGAATAGACCGTCAACAAAGTCTATCTTACTAAGGAATGTGGTAGAAACATAGCAGATGTTTTGTTAGCACATTTCAGTTTCTAAAATATGAGAAGCACACGTGAAATGAAAGGATAATGAATTACTGCAGAATGTCGATCTATTCCTTGCTAACGATCGCTATGTAAGATCTTAGCCAAAAAGTCTTCTATATCTAAACTTTAAAAAAAATATATTTAAGTACTAAAGAACAGAAGGAAAGAGAGAGAAACATATAGAAGCTGTGTAATCTTATTTTACATCGTATTACAATTTATTTCTGTCATAATGAATGTATATATTAATAAATCATAATGATGATCATATATCATTGCACACAGCTTTCACGCATCTTTTTTTTGTTTAAAATTTTAAAACATGTTTTTAAGAGGCATAAACTGGCACTAGCAGGCCTTTCTCTTTCAAAAGAGAAGGCCTTTCATAAGCAAGCTTTTCAAAGGATCTTCTATAGTAACCAGTGCTAAAACGTCCATTCAAAATTTACTATTTATAATAAATTGTAATAAGGATTTTGCAGCTTTTATACGTTTGTGCCTCTAGACGGCTCGCAGCATATAAACCGAAAGTACGTAATACGCACCAGGTGCACATCAAAGTGTGACCGGTGCATATACGCTAACATGAGTTTTCAATTGAAACAGTTGTTGCTGAAAATTGCTTTCGGTTAATCAATTACAGTGATTAGTTAGCACGAAACAATCGAAACTGTTCCGAAGGCTGTAATGCATCGTGTGTTTACTCGATGAAAACCGCAGTTATAGCTTCTGATTGTTTAGCCTTTATGAAGGTCGTCGAAATATTTGTTCCATTTTAAATATCAAATAAATAAGACAGGCACTGGTATTACAAACGGGTGATCGGATCACGCTTTTATGATTGCGAAAGTCTGTGTGTTTGACGAGGAAATACACATCAAACATTTATTCACAGTTTCTAAAAAAGAGAGGGAATTGCACATGCATATATTTCGCGTACAGTGCTGAATACTTTGTTTCGACACGCGATGTATGCTGCGCAGGCAGAAATACACAGAGGATAATTTATAAATGGATTATCAAGCAACTGAAAACAAAGCCACATTTGAGATTGAATGCGAGAGAGACGTAATACACATAAATTACCGAAAGAATTTATCGATAATATTATTCAACAAGACAATTTTTTAGAGGATTAGCAAAAGTGACATTATGAGGCGGTATTAGCTTTGAGTGAATAACTCACGTAGTATTGACCATTATTGTATACTGTGTGCATGCATTTTTCTGAGTTTTACACCAAGAAAAAAGAAAAGAAATATCTATACTGAGAAAAAAATATTTGAAAATTTACTTGTGGAATATAAAGTTTACTCACAGAGAGAGAAATAAACTTGATCTCACAAAAATAAACTTTACTTCACAGAAATAAATTTTACACCTCACAAATAAATTGTCAAGTATTTTTTTGTTAGTGTATGTATGTAACAATAAGTAAGTAAATGCAATCTTCCCGCGTACTCTTCTCACACTGATACTAAGATCTCACATAATATTAAAAGAAAAAATGCAGAAATTACACAATTACTGCAAGCTCCTTTGATTCTGCGTTGCTATTTTTCAACTTATGATACGTCCAAAATTGTAAACACAGAATTCGCATTCCGCATCGAGTTTTCATAACCGCAGCGCCGTGCACGATACATTTTTCACGTAATACGAATCGCAATGCCGATCGATCCACACGGCGGCGAATTTCGAAATCCGATTTGCGCGTCTCTCTCAAGAGGATTTCTCCGCACGATCTCCGCGTGTGTTGCGGAACGCCAGAGGCCGAACGTAGACAATAATCGCGAGGTTCCCTCGCGAGAGCGAATCGCTAAGCATCGTCAACTGTATAGGAAGCTTGTAACCGCACACAACACTCACCCTCATGGTCGAAACCTCACATGGTCCCACCGACGCTGAGAAACACCTTCAGCCAGCAATGGATCCGCGTTGTCTGTCACCCATCCGCCATACTCCGCGGAGTGTCGCGGGAAAAAAGAAGCAATCGGGCGTCACTTGCTTCGCACACGGGACAATTCTCACATCGACCCAGACCTTCGACTCTTCGATACCACAGTCCTTGACACGAATTCTCGTCGCGAAACACGTCCGAAAATTCGCGTTTAGCAAAACTTCTCGCGAGAGCTATCCGCAATCCTCGCAAGTGCACTCGTGCACACCATTAGGGATTTCTGCCCGATACCCCGGTGCAAGTCGGTCCGGAATAATCGCCGAAAAGCAGGTGGACGATCGAGTCGAACAGGTGGACTATCGTTAATCCGAACGAGAGCATGATTCTGTCGAACGGCGCGAGAAACGCGATCGCGACGGCTTAATCGAAACGATCGGTTACTCAGACGTGAGGAATCTTGTGGACGGTAAGAATTTTCACGCGAAAGCTGCTATTCTCTCTCTCTCTCTTTCTCTCTTTCTCTCTGGAGAGAAGTCTGCTCTTTCGGTCGTGACGCCTTCGCGGCTAGCCGGAGACTGGTGACAGTGGTGCGTCGGAAATTCGGACGCAGACTCGCGAGGATATGCGGGAAATGTGGCCGTGAAAGCTCTCTCCTTGTCTCGCGTACAGCATCGGAACGAAGCGGCCGAACGAACGAACGAACGAACGAGAACGGACGAGCGAGAGCGCGCCGGGGGTTGATGCGAGGTCGTGGCCCGGCAGCCGGCGACTGGCTGCTGCTAGAAAGCTCGCAAGCTCGAGCCAGTCGGCCTGGCTAGGCGCAAGCTCCCTGCTACGCGGCCTCGAAACACCCAAGCGAACACACCAGCGCGTCGCCCACCCTCCCGAGAGGGTTTCTTCTGGCGACTCGTGTCGCCGAGGAGAACGCTGCCAGATATTTGGCAGCCTGCGGCATTTTAAAGCTACCGGGGGGCTCGATTCGATCCCGTTTGCCGTTTGCGGCGGGGCTTGACGTGTGACGTGAGCAATTCAGAAACTCGCCGGAATCGGTATTACTTCGTCGAGAATGGATCTCGCAGACGCCACAGAGACGTACGAAGATAATCTCACCACGACAGTGGTGACGCATTGGGATATCTCGGTTGTTTCAAAACACACAATGCGAAAGAGGGTGGCTCCGTGTAAGTAGGTCGAAATTGCGGCACAAGAGTCCTTCTCGTGGGAAGCTTCGTGTCTGAAAAAAATCTGCTGTAACTGTTGACACGAAAATTAGGCAGAAGTGCCGTGCACGCAATCTAAGAAAGCAATGTAAAGTATCAGTTGTGTGGATAAAAAAAATGAGAAAAAAACAATAAGAAAAAAATACTTTTCAAGTATTTGATCAAGTCTCGTCCGCGCGATGCGTTAACAGGATAAATCACTTTTCTACGAGATGCGATCCCGCGGGAGTGAATCGAATTTAATCCGATCGTCGCGAATCGGCATTAATCGCGGAAGCTGATATCGATATTAATAGCAGGGCGGATATAATGCTACATTCGTCGGTGCTCCAATGATTAATCGATAATGAATTGCCGCGCCATTTCCGGTTATGAGCGTATTAGTTGATTTTATGCACCATTTCTTTTAATAACGAGAAATGAAAATAAATTATTTTAGCGAAATAACTTTTCATGCGGATTCAAATAATAATTTCACATGCAAACATTCGTTTTAATAAAAAGCGGAATTAAAACGGCAGATGCGAGCATGCGCGTATTACGGACTTAAAGCGAATTAAAAAGGGCCGGCATATACCTTGTTATAGCTCATCTTATATTTAAAGGTGACTGTGAATCGGTTTTTTCCCGAAGGAAAAGGAGGCCATTATGCGTCACAACGTTTTAATGTCCATCGTCAAATGTTTCCGTGAAATCTCGTATTAGGATGTTCAAGACGCGATTATTCATTTGTATATAAGTGGACTGCGCGATTAAACGATAATAACGGTAATGCCGATAGTAATGCAACTTTGCTGTTTCATCGCACTCTGGAAGCCCGGCTTGCGAAAGCCGGCTCTTTTTACCTTAATGCGAAAACTGTTAGTATTAGTTTGCTCCTTGTCACATTCTCACTTGTAGGAAGTCTCCGAGTTCGACATTAAAGCGAAAACAGGAGAATGCTCGTCGGACGCTTAAAAGAAAAACACTGAGTCGATGCTGTCTTCGCGCTCGCTCGCAAATCTCGTCGATACTCGGGAAAATTCCATGTCCGATTTGATTCGCACAATTACTTTGACGACACGCGCTTTTACACCTTTACCCAATATTACCGTGTTTTGGTGGAGAAAAAATCGCCACTCGAAGCCATTGAAGGACCCGTCCCATAAGAATCAGGGAACCAACACGGTTATAGGGGGCACACCGTCGATCCATATCTCAAACCAAACAACCCATCGGGCTGTCTTACGACATTCGTCGATGTATTTCGCGGCGGCATTCGCGGCGACGAGGTTTACGCCACGCGTAAAAAGTTTTATCGGCGATAGCGTTGACGAGGAGCAGAGTGTCCGTGGAAGAAGAAGGAGAGATGAAGGTAATCGGGGGATGCGAGAGAGAAAAAGAGGAGGGAGAGCGAACAAATTTTCGTTAATTATTCTTGACGAATTGGCGAAAATGCCGCTATGTACACATATTGTTTTGCACGAAGCTCGTGTTTGTGGCTAGCTCGAGCACAATTGCGGCACCGCGGCCGGCCACAAAGTGCTTTGGTAGCGCGACGAAGCTGGCGCAAGGTTGGTTTATATGCGCAAGGGGTGGATGGGAGGCTCGGACATCACTCTTACTTTGCGCGTTTTAATTAATTCCACACGCAAAAACGAAGCTCGTGTTGGCGGGTGAGCGCGCCCGTACAAACGAACGTTCGTTCGTGAGGACGCCTCGTCTGTAGATTTGCACGCGTTTTCGCAACAGCAACTCCTCGCTCGGACAGTTAAACGAACAATCATCGCGAATGACGATCGCGTGTTAATTCTTAGAGCAACAGCAAAGGACAATCGTCTGCGGCGATGTATTACGAATAAGGCGATATAATCCCGAAGTAGAAAATTTGGCCTTGCTTTCGCCCTGAACTTTCTAGCGTTCTCAATATATTCTGAGATATCAGTGTGTATTTAATGCACTAAAGTCAACACTAAAGTCTTAGCATCTTTATGTGGTGAAAAACGCACAAAATGCCAATTGTAGGTTTTAAAGAGGAACTCTCAGCAAAGCTAGGGATTAAATAGAAACAGGAGAGGTCAATATAGATTTCGGAGTACCAAAGTAGGCGTTACATGGAATATTGAAGTTAAGAGAAAAATCAAGATTTCGATTCGATTTATGTTTTACATATAAAAAATAAATTACGTTGAAATTCAATTACAAGATGTAAAATCACACAAATTTGTGTTAAATTTCAACCACTCAATACGACCGCCCTTAACACTACGCTATTGCTGTTCATGGAGCTTACATTCGCTAGCACTATCTTGGCTCCGTGAATAGAGTTGGTAGCGTTAGGGTTGATAGCGAGCTCCCCGAACGCACCCAAACAGAATCTCTTGGTAAAGCTAGTAGGTTAAATAGAAACAAGAGAAATCGATATAAACTTCAAAGTATCAAAGTGAGTGTTACATGGAATTGAGGTCAAAAGAAGGATCAAGATTTCGATTCGAGGTTTACTACATATAGAAACTCAAGTCCTACTTAGCATCTTCATACAACGGAGAATGCACAAAATACCATTTATAGGTTTTAAAGTGGAACACTCGGCAAAGTTAGTAGGTTAAATAGAAACAAGAGAGGTCGATGTAGACTTTAGAGTACGAAACTAGGTGTTACCTGAAATATTGAGGTCAAAAGAAGGATCAAGAGATTGATCCGGGGTTTATGTTCGCTACACATGAAAACTGAAGTCCTAACACCTAGCATTTAGCACCTCTGAATAACCGAAAACACAGAAAATGCTTGCTGGTACTAAAGAAGACTTCTCGGCAAAGCTGGTAGCTTAAGTAGAATTATAAGAGATTGATATAAGCTTCAGAGTATCAAAGTAGGCATCAAGTGGGAAATATTGAGATCGGAAATGGGGTACAATTTCGGCTTGGGACAAAGTAGCGTTCGTGTCGTGGACTTTTGACGCATTTCATCATAAGCGAAAGAGAACTTTAGCGACAGCAGATTATCTTGTGTGATACAGGTTTCTTTTGTATTTCGGAAATCCACCACAAAGAATTCCCCTCACTATTCCCTCTCTTATACAGAACAAGCATATTCTTTGTGTGTCGCGGATTTAATTATAAATCGCTACGAGCATGCGCGGCGATATCAAAAGTCACCGGGACGATCGTTGGCAATCGACAACGTTAAAGACTACGTTTAAAGACGCGTGTACTTTATAGAGTTTCGAGGGAAACGAGGGCGTGGATATTTCAATAAGCAAACAGGAAACCGCGTGCATGTGCGCGCGCGTATGGGAGTTGTTTAATCGTCAAATAGAGTAATACAGAATAACGACCGATCGAACGTTCGCGCATAAAGTTGCGTGTAACGTTTACCTGTCGACATCGATACTGGTGCCGAGGTGTTGCACGAACGCACGTATGTGTATTTCGGCGAGAGAGCGTGGCACACTTTTAATTAAAGCGCGAACGCGCAAGACAGCTCCTTTGGCGAGAGAACACGCGAGTGCACGAGCGCGCGTTTTATTGTGGGAGAGATCTCGTTGGATTGCCGAATGCACGCGGTGTTGTAATTTCGCTTGCGTTGCGGCCGCCGTTCCGCGATAACCCTTTACCGTTCGCTCCCTCCCCCTTTCCGGCCCCTCTGTGCCTGGAACATATATTATCCCGCCGGTTTACGCGACCTGAGGCAAGTGTCGTTACACGCGGGACTCGTGTCTCTCTCTCTCTCCCTCTGTCTCCCCTCTCCCTCTTTCTCTCCAAGCGAGAATCGATATCACGCGTCAGTTAGCCGCCAAAACGACGCCCGTCCGATTACCGCTACTGTCGCGATCAAATCGCGCATACAGTGCTTCCGATATGAATTCCTTGGTGGATTTCGTAAAAAGGGCCCTTACGTAAATCCATCCTGTGCGAGTGATTTTAGGTCATAGGTACATATATCTCTACAGACGCGGTATTCTGGCATAGAATGCATAAACAGACCGAGTCGAAATGTTGATCCTACTTTCGACCTCAATATTCCTTTTAACGTCTACTTTGATACTCCGCGCGTCTACCTCGATTTTTTCTGATTCTATTTAACCTACTGACTTTGCCGAGAAGTTCTTTTTAAAATCTACAAACGGCATTTTGCGCGTTTTCCGCCATATAAAGACTCTAAGTAGATCTTCCATATGCATTAAACATACAACCCATGTTGAAATTCTGATTTTCTTCTTTCAATATTATATTTGACGCTTACTTTGATATTCTGAAGTCTATATCAACCTTTTTTGATTTTTTTTTTTACCGTACAATTTTTCCAGAGCTTTGGAGCCCACAAGTGTGTTTTTCATCATTTAGAGACATCAATTAAGACTTGAGTTTCCATGTGCACTGATTTTTCAGAATATATTTTAGGTATTAGAAAGTTCAGGTCGGAAGTGAGGCTAAAATATAAACTCGAGAGTTTCTCGATGGTTTAATTCTTTACTGTCCACTGTGACTCCGAAGTCACACAGTTTCATTGTTATTTATCTCCAATATACATGTTATTCTTGTCTTGATCGATATGACGTAAAAGTTACAATATGGCTGCCTTTTTTTAGTATGGTATTTTATTTTTATTTTATTTTATTTTATGCTATTTTTTTGCCTGCGATAGTAACTACGATAGTAACGCGATCTCAGAGTCACAAACCTATTTTGGGAAAATAAAAGATTAGGAAAGTAAAATTTCACTTTGTATATGTTGAGTAGTTAGTTTAATTTTAAACATTCTCTGTACATGAAACATTTTTTAAACATGAGAAGTTAATTTGGGCAGTAAAGAGTTAAGAATTTTTTGGATAACGTTATTTTATCATTTCCATGTTTTGTAGCACCACCTGTAATTTTCCCAGCAAGTTCTCTTCCCCTAGACTTCCCTCAGCTGAAGTTCACAGCACTGTAGCTGTACTCGCGGTGCATAAATTACCGCGAGATTATCTTTTTTATTAACTTTCTACGTCTCCTCCTGTTTCGTAACAAGACCAGGTATTCTCGGAATTGGTATTTCCATAGTTAACAAGCGTCACTCATCACGACGAAAGTATGTCAATTCACGAAGCTCGTTAACTATTACATGCCTTTCGTAAGGTCTCGCCAAGATCCATGAGATTGCATACGATTTAACGTTGTGAGAAAACGCCGTTACGCGTAACGATTAGATGGCACGATTAAACGGAATATTGCGCGATACGATGTAACGTGTGATGATTAAATAGATATTTGCATTCTGGAATAAGGAGCGGCGACGTGATTGTCGCGAAACAATCGAGCGCGTCGGACGCGAAGATCCCGAGTTCTTGTTTCGACGAACGATCGCCGGGACTCTTCTTTCTGGCTGCCTCGGGCTCGCATCAATTACATTAATCGGTGTCACGATTTTTGGACTAATTAGGAAGCTCCGCGATTAATCATCCGGGGGAGACTCAAGAAACCGAGGGTTAGGTTATAAGCTCATCGATGTTCCTTCTCGAGACTTTCAGCCCTCCGACGTCTATTAATCTGCGTCTTTGGACGGGTTCCAGGCCCTGCGACACGACAACTCTTAACGATGTCTTCGATCGTGTAACCCTCGAAATTGACAAGTAGTGTCTCGGTCGCAAGCTTGCGGAACGAAATTCTCTTCTTTTCTTACGTTGCATGGTCCAACTTTAAAAATTGCCAGGACGAAATAACTCAGTTAAAAAGATCATCCGTTCGTCTGCCTGAGCCGAAATTTTGATCCTTCTTTTCAGTATTTCATTTAATGCTTACTTTGATATTCTGAACTCCATATCAAGGTCTTTTGATTTTTGTTTAACCTACAACTTTGCTGTAAAGTTCTCTTTAGAACTTATAAGGAATTTTGTGCGTCTTTTACGATTTAGAGTAATGTATTAACTAGGACTTTAATTTTCATGTATATGAAACATCAAACAGTGATCCTTCAAAATATACAAATGTTGGAAAGTTTAAGTCGAAAGTAGGGCCAAAATTTCGATCTCAGTATTTTATTTAACTACTTTGATGCTCTGAAGCATCTTATATTAATCTCTTTTGATTCTCGGCGTTGCCAATAGGTAATCTTTAGAATCTACGAGTTATTTGGCATTTTGTGTGTTTTCTGGCACATTTAAAAATGCTAAGTAGGATCTCAGTTTCTATGTGCATTGCATGGGGAAAACACTAAGGATATTACCTCAATTATGGTTGCCTAAGTATGGTTGCCATAACAAAATATTAATGTTACTTTTCGCGCGTACAAGTTGCTTGTAGCTATCATAGTGCTTTGGAAATGGTACATTGGTTCTTTGCTGCTTGTCCATACATGTTTGAGCGGTACGCTCAGTGATGTATGGCGTAACCAAACCTACTGGATCTCTCAACCATAGTATTTGTTCTGCAGACCACAACAGACAGACAGTAATATTCGCCTTCGGTTGAGGCAACTACTATACATATAAATGAGGGTGTACTGACTGAACATTACGTGTCATAAGAACTATGGCTGTGAGAACCGTACAGATGAGTGTGCAACAACAACTTTTCACGCCATATCTATTCAACTTGAAATCACATAAATTTTCTCTCTAATCATAAAATATGTGGATGTAACAGTCATAATGGTTTTTTCCATATAAACATACACCGATCCTCTTATGTTAAAAAGTTGAGGTCGACAGAGTAGGATTAAAATTTCGACTTGGGTTCTGTATGCTTATTTGCGTCGAGTTACGTATCTTAATAAAATCTCGAACCTTAATTAGCTTCGTTGCTTGCTTTGCGGTAATAACTAGTAATATCGCTCGTCCGTGGACTCGTGAATATATTTCTTGGCTATTTCTTAATTTCTCACTTGGAACGATCGACGGAAATAACCGTAATACAAAAATTCAATTAAAAAAAAAATTTTTTTGCAAAAATTTAGTGCCTTGAGAATGCCGCGCTTTTAGGACTGATGATTGGTATTTGAACGTTATTGAACGTTCATCTGTCCAGAGGAGTTTCTTGCGTCCATTTATTATCTATTTCGTAATTCTGCGCTCGAGCGAATGAGCGATGAACACAAAAAGCCCTGGCGCTCCGCACCCGAATTAATTTATGAATTCATTTAACGTAAGCATAAATGACGAAATGAAATGCACCATCAGAAACGCGGAAAAAAATAACCCGCGCCCGGCGATGCAGCTTAAATATTCAAATTACGACATTCGAATGCAGATGAGAGCACAAAAAAGGGATTGGGAGGACAGGAGGAGAGAGAGAGAGA
>NW_022639467.1:2118816-2177775 GCF_010583005.1 Odontomachus brunneus | reverse complement strand
AGAGAGAGAGAGAGAGAGAGAGAGAGAGAGAGAGAGAGAGAGAGAGAGAGCTGGGACGCGGTTCTTTCCGCATTTGTTGCGTGTATGCGTGGAGTTACATAGGTCTCTGGCTGTCGTCCAGCAAAATTTTTATACAAGTGGTTATTATTTCGGCGAAACTTTTGCCCCTCGCGCGTCTTGCTAGCTTTTAGCTATTATTCAGTATCGCGTAATTATGTCACAAAAGTGCCGCACGCGATTCGATTTAACGCCACGCGGCTGTGCGATATTTTTTCAACGTAAATCAAGTAATTTCGACAATACACACCGCCGGATAATAAATCGCCTTTGTATCATTTATATAACAAACGATATCGCGAAATTGGTTCCGCTGAAAATTATTACTCGAAACAAAGCGACTAACGAGCCGGCAACCGAACGACCACCACCGTTGTCGCGGATGTTTTTCTCTTTCTCTTTCTCTCTCGAATGTGAAATAATACGCGATCGGAATTGCTCGTGAGCGCGTCGGGGTTGTGACATCGGGCTCAGCAACAGGCGCACCCTTCGCTCGCTCGCGCACCCCCGGCGCGCTTAGGGATCATCTCGAGTCGTCATCTAAATTCCTTAACGCCGGAGTAAAGGCCCGAGGGCTTCTTTCGCGACTCGCGACTTCTGTCCTCCCCGCTCGCATCCTGCGCGTCATCGTAGCCCCAGTCACGTGATCCGTCAAGACGGCTGTTTTAGGGCCGGCAATCAACAAGATTCATGAGCATCCGTTCCGCGGCCATTTATTTGGCTGTTTAGGATATAGGGAACCCGGCGGGGCTGTGGAATTTGTAGGACAGTCACGTGTCGCGCGGCAATAAATTCGCAGCTCGCCCGCACCGCCGCCGCGATAATCAACGAAGGCTCGTGTCAAGGACGACGCGATGTCTCTCTCTCTCTCTTTCTCTTTCTCTCGCATTAAACTTCCGCGGATCGCCCTCGCGAGTACGGCGCGTTCGGAGATGGGGACGTAGTCGCTTTGGCTGTTAAAGTTGCAGTCGCGCACGACTATCGCGTGTTCTGCGTGATAAGAGCGATAATGAGTGCTGAGGCAAAACTGGCGTATCCCTGCGGTAATACGACGGAACTTTTGCCGAGTGCTAATCCGATCTACCGTAGTCGCGAGAAGGACCAGCCGATAATGTGAGGGAGAAATATGTGGTCTTTAATCACACATTCGTCTTTCTGGGCAAATTGAAAATGAGGGATGTATAAGGATGGTAAGGGGAAAGGGTAGGGGAGAGGAAGAGAGAGAGAGAGTTTCGATGCGTGCCGGAAGAATGCTGAGATTGGGAAAATTCGAAACGCCGTACGGCGAATTAAATTGAGATTTGGGTCACGTAGCAGCGGTACAACTACCAAGTTAGAATCCTGAGGGGATGTTCACCGCGAACTCTCCGCCAAGGAGTCCTTATTTTTTATCACTCTTCGTTGTATATCTTTAACGTGTACACGGAACTTCGCTCGTAGCAAATGCCTGAGTTTCTGCAATCTCATTCACGAAGAAGCCCTCAACCTGCTCGATCGTCCACCATGGGGAGGTACGAAACTCCATTAGCATGTTCCAGATCCCGCCGGGTCGTGCACAGGAGATTCCGTGGGAGGGGAGGGGAAAGGAGTAGACAGATAGAGAGTGACAGAGTGAAAGTGAGAGAGAAAGCCAGAGACGAAAGTGGAGGGAGGGGGGAAGAGCGAAGATATAGCCGATAAATTCAAAGGCCTTCGAACATTCGTATGCGAGATACGAGAAGGTGAAGGAAACGTCAGGAGTTCCCGAGAAGGAGCGAATATTCTTTTTTCCTCGATAACACAATCATCTCTCCACCCATTTTCACTCTTTTGTAATCGTTCGGAATATTAGAACGCGTCGCGGCGATCGAAGATTTCCGGGACATCGCGCGGGCGTCCGAAAAGTCGCGACCGAAAACCACCCTTAGCCTGGAAGGCGGACACCCGCAGGAAAGGCACGTTCCACGAACGCTGGCGCACGCCTCCGGGACCGGAAGGACCCTTTAAAACCTGACACGGCCTATTTGTCTGCGGCGACCCCCGGCCCTGACAACACGCCGCAGCATTTTCCTAGCCGCCGCCCTCTTTTTTGACATTTTTCAGGATCTTCCTGTCTCCTTCGTCCACCGTTTCTACTCTCCGCACCTTCCCGTCGCCGTCCTCCTTTGTTTCCGGCGAGAGGTAAAAGCCAGTACGCGCGGGAGTCCTTTTACCCTTTTTCCGCGACGCGATTAATGACGCTCGTTTTCCCTTCGGATGGCCGAGCGGTGGGAAAAGGGGAGTGTCGGATTGTCGAGCTTATTTCTTCGCGCGGCGTCTCTCTTCTGATGGACCGGCGGTATGAAGTGCGCCGGCGATTGGTCGGACATCAATCCGAAGAGAAAGAGAGAGAGAATGAGAGGGAAGGGGAGAGGGAGGAGGAGGAACGCGGGGGTGAAGAAAATTTCGAAGTTCGTTGCTGGTTTATTCGCTGCCGGGACGCGCGATTAATTTCACGAGGAAGTGAGATATCGATTGCTCGTTGATTTAACCCTCCGTAGAGTTAGTTCTGTGTGTACCTTCCAATATATCGTACGTATGTGCTTCCTTTTGCGTTATTTTAGAAATTTCCTCTGTGCTGCTCGCGAAAACACGTAATTCGCAAAGTTCAAAAGTGTACATTCACCGCGGTAACTGCAACCGTACAGCTCCCTGCGGCTCGAACCGAGTATAAGTAAACGCGCGAAAATTGCTAAAATATAAGTGTATTTGCTAATCCATCAAAAATCCTCTCCCCACTGTACATAATTATGCACATTTACTTTGGCTTGTTTTCAACTTTTTCATATTGGCGAAGCAATAATTCGCCCCATCTCGTGAAACAACGATTTTCCCTCTAAGGAAACTAATATGGCGATCGTGTGCCGAGCAGAATCGTTGATGCTCGAAATTGCGCAGTTTTTTTTAGGAGAAAAAGAAAGCAAAATTTGTTCCCTTAATTTTTTATCGAGATGTCATCTTATAGTATAATATTTGCACTTTTACGTTCGTGGTTATAAAATTCGTTAAGTATTCAACGCTCTTTTGAGATATCTATTGAGTGATGTAAACATTTGAAAGAGAAATCCTCGAGTTATTTCAAAAGAGTCTTGTCAAATGATTTTATATCCATTGCCCCTTGAGTGACAAGCGGAGTTCAGCTTTCCTTTTTGCGATGGCTGTTAATTGCGTTCCTGCAGACCGCAGGGATTACAATTAGGTTCTTCGCATGATGTAATTCGCGACGAGCGCGCGAGGTGTTGTTTGAATGTAATGTTGTCTCGATGGCTGAATGGGTTTACGCGTCTGCTAATGGACGGCACGTACACGGAATTACATTCTAGGAGTGTAATGCTAATAAACGGCCGATCAGATGAATTAGCGCGGCAATAACGGCGCCGGGCGCGACGCAACAAAGCGCGCTCGCATAACGAAATGTCATCCTCGTGAATGTAGACTAGTCATTAATTAATCAGGTAACCCGAGCTAGTTGCGGTCCGTCCGAAATAACGATGGAGATACTATCCGCGGTAGTTCGTGCTGGTAAGGTCACTGTTGTTTAACGACCCGCCGATATTATAGGATTTCGCAATGCCTCGAATATCGAGCAATGTGCAGGGAAAAGTGCATGTTTTTCGTAACGTTGTGTATCAAATCTTATCTACTGATTAAAAAAAAGTTGTTGAATATAATTATATTATTTTCTTCTCTATATTTATAGCTTCTCAGATAGATGCACGTAAATTTGGTAGTAACTTTATTAATCGATTTGTAAAGGCTACGTATTTCACATGAGTGATTCATGCAACATTCATATTTATCACTTAGAATGACGAAATAGAAATACGAAAGAAATACGAGACAAACGATCAAAATTTGCTCCAAATGTCGTGCAAAATGTAATGTAAATATCTGAATGTAACTTTCAGTTAATTTATAGCTGCATCAATATAACAAACAATTTTTACACTATTGTGTGATATAAATATTTAATGATTAATTTAATATAATAAATATTTAATAATTACTATAAATTAATATAAATTATAAATATTTAATGGTTAATTCAATATAATATATTTGCTACACAAATCTGATTAAAAAACTACCGTGTTTCCATCATCGTTCGTCTCACGTCGTGATAATCATGAAAATCTGAATATTTAGATTGTTAAAAAAAATACTAGATTCTCAAGGTGTTTTTCGGCAAAAAACAGCAGCAAAAGAGAGATACAAAAAGAAAGATAAAAATTTGCTCAAAACAGTATGTCATGTAAAATACAATATGAAAACTTTAGTATAACTTTTTGCGATATGCGATATATATATGTATATATGTATATATAGTCAAACCGATCCTGAATTCTAATTGTTATTTTAATTAAATTCTCTCTCTTTTCCCAAGTCGATTGTACATTTATTTCATGGATTTTCGCATGAAAAATTCGAAATAGAAATTATTTAATTAAAAAAAATATTGAATTAAATTTTTAATTATATTTACATAACAAAGGATCTTTCGAGTTATTATTTACGCTTGGAATTACATGTTGTTGCTACATTTTTGACGGAGAGATTCGGAAGCGCGAAATATAAATCCGACGTGCGATGTTTGCGCGTACGGGGAATTTTCTCCCGTACGTATATATCGGTAATAATTCAGACAGCGGCTATTAATTGCTTATAACGCGGTCGCGAGTATCGACTGTAAAATCGCGTTTATCATCTCGCGGGAATAGGACGTGCTCGCAAAAGCCCTCCTCCTATAAGACCGAAACGACCCTGCCAAAATTGCGGTCGTCAAGCGGCCGCTTAAACGACAGAGGCTGTAAATCGCTGATGGCCTCCTCCTCGTCGTCGGGGTATTGGTGTGGTAAAATTAGACAATAATAACTATAAAACGCGGGACGATTTGCTATTTGTAATTTCATCATCGTGCCAGCATCGTTCCTGCGTGCATTCTCGCGTGGACGCTCGCGATTCTTCATAGCGCGTTTTACGGCATCCATCGAGAGAACACAGGTGCGCTCGTATAAATATAATAAATACATTATGACAAAGCAAATGAGAATTTATAGATATTTCTTGCCCACAAAATGCGTCACAATTCATAACCTTAATTTTATTGACAGATTCTCCAATTAATCCGGGGAATTGATTTTTCCCGATTGGAAATGTCGAGGCAGATTATCGTTTATTGCAACTTTTCAATTCCAGTATTATACATCTTCTGGTTTAAGTCTTCAATTAATCCTTAACATAAAAATGTTACGTGAATCCTAAACATGAGTAAATTTTATTCTGCGTATTTTCTTTTGTTCATGTAATTCCCGGGAAAATTATCGAAATTTATTTATTTATTTTAATCATGGTAGAAATCTTTGAAAAATATAATTCTAATAATATTTTTAAAGCTGTATGAATATAGTTGAAAAAAGTTATAGTAAAAAATACATTATTTATACATATATAAACAGTATACAGTATACAAATTTTCTTTAATATGCGCATTGCGAAATGTGCGCGATTGAACAAAAAATACCTAAACCGGAACTGAAAGGCATTCTTGACGCTTTCCGTGCCTTCCATTTGCGCTTGAAATTGCGCTCGTCTCCAAACAAGCGGAGCGCAACGGTGTTATTCGGACGCGACCACTATTAGGGACGCAACATTTGCGCGGCACTTGGCGCAAGTGCGCGCTCGCTCGCGCGTCCCAAATGAAAGATGCAGGAGCGCCGCGGACGCGTTTTATAATCAATTTCGGTCCGCTCGCGCGCGCCGCATTCGAAGATTAAAGAAGCCACCCGTCTGCCAACTTGTACGGCTGCCAAGGATTTCCAGACCGGACTTCGCTTCGTCCTGAGACGAGGTCCGTAATTTCGCGTAAATATCGAAATGACAAGGCGGCGGGGAGCCTAGCAATCGCCGGAGAGAGCATTTTTGGGAGGGTCTCTGAACGAGGAAAGTCGCTGATTGTCGGCTGTACAGTCGACCCAGGAGGGAAGAGTCATGTTGTGTTGTCTGGACAAATAGAATGTCAAATCGTTGCAGAGGTCTACGCGGCGGGGCGCTCTAGTTGATTTCGCTGCAAAATATTTGACGCGTCTGTTTGCAGAAATCACCGCGCCGCTCTCCTCCTCTGTCTATCAGTCACGATCATTTTATTTCGGTTGATATTTCGTCACCCCTTGTTCCTCTCTCTCTCTTTCTCTCCCCCCCCCCTCCTTCCCTCCTTCTGGCTTTCCCGCTTGTATTTATCGTCGTCGTATCTCTCCGCGCACGCAGAGGAGAGAGGCAGATACTCGTAAATCGCGCGACTGAAATTAGCGGGGATCAATCGCGTGCGCGATACTTCCGATGCGTCAACTCGTAAAAACGTATCGCAGTTGTGGGGGAAGAGAGCGCACATGTTTGCGTTATCCGGACATTTCGACAGATTTGTCTGCGTTGCCGTTTAATTTATCTTATTCTATCAATAAAAAAAAAAAACAACAGAGCGACTACAGCCGTATGCGCTTCATCGACACGTCGAATTCAGATAAAAATTCATCAATCCACCCCCCGGAACTCCTCCGGGCACGTGGAAACTCTACAGAATAAATTTCACCCTGCACATGCAAAGAGAAAGAGAGAGAGAGAAAGAGAGACATTCGTTCAGTCAGCGATTTTATTGCACATTGACCAATTCGAACGACGCAACTCGTGTACAATAAAAAAGATCCGTCCTTCATAAACTTTAACATTTGTCCCACTTGATAATAGAATACCTGTAGTAAGTTTTATTTAATTACTATCATTACTACCTACCTAGATTACTAAATTACTATGAGTGACGTTGTTACTAAACATCTGTAAAAAATACGACTTTATACACACACACACACACACACACACACACACACACACACACACACACATATATATATATAATATGAATATAATATAATATAGTTCATATATATATAATAAGTTCATATTATAATGTAAAATACTTTTAATAATTTCCACTTGTTCTTTTAAAACCTTTTTATTTAATAGATCGATAACGATTGGTCATCTTAGGTTACACGTCATTGAATCAATGAAATCAAATTAATTTAATCAAATTGACAATAACTCATACTATTGCTGTGATATATAACTCATCACAGCAACTATATAATTCGTTCGATCGATTAAACATTTGCTTGAACGAATTTGGCTCGTTTAAATAAAGTCTTATTAACTTAATCGTTTTCTTTTTTCAATGTATCTAATTGGAGATGCTAATTTTTTTTTCCAGAATTACAGCAGAATATGGCCGATCTTGAGTTCCCCGTATTTCAGTGAGTCAGAAATATAAAAAATGATTTAAAATTTTAAGGTGGTGGTAACATATGAAATCTTGTCTAAATCAATGCGATTTTTTAGTTTTTATATTTTTGCATGCATACACTGAGAGAAAGAAATAGTTAGTTTCATTATAAATTAGAGTTATTTTCGGTGTTAGCCACATTTTTTTCTTGATCAATGAAAAACAATAACAATAATATACACAAGATTTATTACTAAGAACACTATAATAGCACTTGCTACAAAAATAATTATTTCACTGTTTGGTATTACAGTTAGAAGTGTTAAACGGATTTTTCTTTCAGTGTAGGGTTTTACATAATAAATTTTTTTATGTTGTCCAATGAAATGCACTGTGAGAATCAATCAGAGGATTATTTCTTTAAATAATTGTTTTATTTAGCAATATCTGAAATATCGAATATTTTTTTCCTTTAAGATATCAATTCTTAATATCTTTTCTTAAAGCTTAATATCTTTTTTTAAAGCTCTTACCCGTGTTTTTTATTGATGATACCGAGATATTCGACGGAAGTTTTTTTATTCAATGTGATTCTTTGATTGTTTCAAGTAGTGCAAAAATTTCAGAATTACGCAACAAAGTAGCGCATTAGAATTGCGCAAAAGTGCGCGTCAGAATTGCGCAAAGTGCGCATCAGATTTGCGCTATCATATGCGAAATTCACGATCACTTATTCAACAAGATAAATTTTGCAATCATCGCAATCGTTCTTTTTCTAAATTTTTTACATGTAACGGCTTATATTATTTTGGTAGGAATTAATTGCAATTTAAAAGATAGTATTAAGAGTTAGAATTTTTGCGGAGTTTCTCTTTCTTGATAAAGTCCTCGAAACGAGATATCTTTTCTTTTTCTTGTCGTTATCGAAAAATGCTGCGATATTTAACTCGCAATTTTTTCCACGCGATTCGGGATTCGCGAGCATATTCTCAAGACGCTAAAATTTATCATATACTTCTCGCTTAATCGTAAAAACACCGTTAAAGTATTCGTGGTCGCGAGTGAAGTGAAATGTAGGTCGATCGACGTGGGACGAGACGGTTGGGTGTCTGAGAAGGCTGGATACTCAGAGTACGTTCGAGATGCAGTGATGGGTCTCATCTCTTACCTGGACGGGACTGGACGACGTTGGATCACAATGGTGAGTGCACAATTTGAGCGCTCACAAAGCGTCACATTACGTAGTGCATGTTGATGTGCAAATCGCATTGATTCCCAATAAAAAAATTTATCGGGCGTAAGCTGTGTATTTTTTGACAATGCGCGATTATTTTAACTTGCTATTGTTCACTGATTATTAAACTAGATTTAAGCATCAATAGTGCGCGATATCGCGCGTTTATAGCATTCAGTTATATAAAACATTTGCTACGACTAGGCGCGAAGTAAAGTTTGCGCAGTGTTGGTTTGTAAGCCTATTAAGTGATAGATCGAAATACAATGCATACGCGGGAGAATATAAGTAAATAATGAAACATGACGCTCGCGGCGTAGATGATTAATATATACGCCGCAGCGCAAGTAATTGGCCGATATCAAACTCGGTTCGTTATCGTCATCATTAACTAAATCATTGCGTTGAGTTCAGCACGTTGGTTTCGCGTTAAACTAAATTACATTATAAGCTGAACGAAGCTTGTATTTTGCGTCACAAATTAATCCAATGCAAATATTTTTACTGCATGATCAATCGATAAACATTATATTGGGCGAGACATAATGCTAGTATGCAATGGTATCGGACTAAAATATCGTCAATTATTACTATTACTTCACTGAATTAAACGCCGTATCATCCTTCTAAGTAAAAATGGGGGGAATTTTCGTTTTGTTTAATTACTTATTTTAGGTTATGAGAAGGTATATTGTTCATATTTTTTAAACAAACGGCAGGCTGGTCTCGTCGAATCGATAAAAGATCACAATTTTCTTATTAATCTTTTAACGGCGGGAATGAATTTCAATTGAAATTGACTTCTTATTTTACGGAAAATTTAGCTATAAATGTAATGAATTTCTTATGTGGAGTCGCCAACTTGATCGCTGGTCGATATATCGACCACTCCCGCCGTTAAAAGGTTAATTTTTACAGTCTGGGCAGTTTTTTTGGGCAACTTTTATAATCCTTGAACTAGAATTTTCTTATATATATTAAAGGATAGACCGATAAAAAATCCGGATTGTACAGCAAATTTTCTTTCAATTAGATTTTTTTCTTATTCAATTACAGAAAAACTTTTTTTGTACAGAAAAAATACTTGGAAATTTATTTGTGTGATGCAAAGTGTTTATAAAGTACAAAGAAATAAAGTACATTTCTGTACTTTAACTTAACAAATAAAATTTGTTTCTGGGAAATAAACTTTTGTTCTATAAATAAATTTTCAAGAAGAGCGTATTTTTTCTCAGTGTATTTAAAGTCATGAAAAAAATAAATTTATACATTATTGACAAATAAAAGTTATAAAAAAATATATAATATAATATTAAAAAAAGTTAAAATATAAAACAAAATGTCAGTTATTATTTACATAAATTTCAAAGTCTGTTATTGGTTCAAAATTGATATTACATTAATATGTCTACGTATTTAGTTACCTTTTTTTGTATTTGTTATTTAAACAATTTTTTAAATTTCTATATTTAAAAAAAATTTTTTTTACTCATTTGTGTAGGAAAGATGGATAATAATAATGATAATAATAAAAATAATTGCAGTTGTATTTCACGAAATTGCTGTTGTGCTACTAGTAGCTTCCCGGATTGTAAGGGTTAATATTTTTCAATACGGCAAGAAAACTTTGATTATATTTCGGTTAAAGTTACTAGAGAATTCCGTTCAGGTTAACAAGATCTTTGGTTAACTTGAATAGAATTCTGGTAACTTCAATCGGAATTTTCTGATTCGTTCATGTTTTATCAGAAATTTTGTCAACTCAACCAAATACTTTTTCCGTAAGCTACATCTTTTCTCGTCGATAAACGAATTAAATTCGCCGAATAAGACACCATAATGGTACTCGAGATCGGAGAAAGAGGTTAAAAGAAACGGTCAAGGCAACGTCGGCACTGGCATCAAATGGAGTGCACTTTGGTACCGCGGTGCATCCACCTTTGGTGGGAAATGACACCGCAAGGAAATCATGCGCAGATGCTTGCTCGAGAATCATTCGCCGGCAACTTTAAAGTCGGGCGACCTGATCGAAAAGCTGTAACTCTGCCGACCGCTCCATTACTGGATATACGTGTGGATGTATGCGAGAGAGAAAGGGGGAGGCGAGAGGGAGAGAGAAAGAAGGCACGCGCGCACTCGTGATATTACGTGCCGTGGCGCTTGATGGATGGGGATGTTTATGGGGGTGCCCGGTACACAAAATAAGAGCAACCGACGAGAATTGACGATCGAGGAAGGAGGCCGAAAGCTGTAGGAGTATTTACGTTCTCTCGCCTAGCCTCGTCTCGCCATGCTCGCCCACACGTATGCTCTTTCCACTCCACCCAGCTCGAGATTGCACGAACAGAAGGATTCGACACGTACCATTATCGTGGAATTGTTACCTTTTCGAGGGGATACCGATCGCGGCGAATTTTCGTGGAGTTCCTCGTTCTCGAAATTGGTTCGATGTCTGCGCGATAATTGTCGTTCTCGGTAAATTTCCGGCGAAGTACAGCGCGCACGTTTGCGGGGGATTAAAAGTTTGGGGGTGACCGAATCGGCTCTAACTTATGGCAGACAAGCGCGGAGACTTCCGCGATCGACAGTATTATTATGTTTCGTCGAAGTATGAGAGAATGGTTCCACCACTTAAATTTAATTCCGTGGTTTTATTTTCTTTCTTGAAACGACGAAGAGATGTTTCTCTATTTGGAAAAAGTGTCTACAACTTTCTTGTTACTTTAGAGATTAAAATTGATGCAATAATAAAATTGACAAATCTAATTATTTTTCTATGTGATCATAGTTACAATTTTAATTATTTCTCTGTGCGATTGTGATTACAAATACCAAATCTCTTTTTTCTTAGTGCAGATGCGACGCGTCGACCGATAGTCTGTTTAAATAACCGCGTAATTGCTTATCGAAATTGACTGAGGTTCTCTAATAGGCGTCCAATACACGATGCCTCAAGCCGCGGCACGGCGGATGGATCCGTCCGCCGTCTAATCGCTAATTCAGTCTGGGGAGAACAATTAGCCAGTCCAGAGCCCCGTAAACACAGACTCCGCGAATGCTTTGCAAATTGACCGATAAGCGACCGGCTAAGGACCCGGGCGAATTCCATCGGTCACAAAGGGAAGTTCGAGTTTTGCGGTCCGATATGAGCGAGACTCGGATTCGGTTTGCGCGGTTCGTGAATGGCCGGTAAGAACCCGTCGGGGCCGGCCACGACAAAGCAATTTGCATGGGCAAACGGAGACCAGAGGTGGTGGTGGTTCCCGGCTGTTCTGCGGTCGTCAGGAGACGTCCTCGAATAGGGGTCAGCCAGTTAGACAAGCCGTTTGGCTGGCTGCTTGGTTGGCTGGTTGGCTGGCTGGTGCATAAGACAATGCGTCGAGCTTGTCTCGACTAAGGTCTGACACTGTGCGACGTCACTCGCAGCACGAGTGAGCGAAGCGAGTCGTGCGCGTTATCGAGATGCGTGTTAGTCTCAACGCGACAAGCCGGCAAACGTCGGTCGGTATTAACGCGCGCACGTGGCACGTAATTAGCAGGAAGGGGGGGGGGGGGAGGGGAAAGGGTGGCGATTATCGCTAATGGAGGCGTGTTGTACGGAAAGGATAAGGCTCCTCGGCGGAAACGCCGGAGAGATTCGCGTATTTGCGCGACCCTTGTCGCGAAAATCGGATCGCAGTTAGCCGATTAACGGTCGGCGCATCGTTCCCTTTTCTCCTCTTCTCCCTTCCTCCGCCCCGGTCGCCGGGCAGCGTGCATTTTTGCGAGGAAGAAGATAATGGATCGTCTATATCCGGGCTTTCTCTTTCTCCCTCGGTCGGATATTCCGTCGGGTGGTTATGTAAGTACACTTGGTCTCAGCGGAGACTTGAATATACATTTTGTATTTCTAATGAAAGCTTTTTCGAGAGAAAGTCTTTATAAAGGTTGTGTGATATTTGAAAGCGAAAGTTTGTATTAAAAGTTCATGGTCTTTCTCATATATGTTGGTATTTGAAAAGGTAATGGTTCGTTTGAAGATTAGATTTTATTAAAAGTTAGGTTAACCCCTCTGGTGATTTCAACTGACCGCGTGATTTCCTCCAGTACGGGCCCAGACAACATAATGTCTAAAATCGGAACATAAGACGTCTTAAAGATAATCTTTAAGACGCCTTAAAGACATTTATATGTAAATCGTCTGAAAGACATCTTAAAGATGATCCTTAAGACGTCTTATGTCCCGATTTTAGACATTATGTTGTCTGGGGGGATTTATTTTTAATCAAGCATATATAGGTTTATTTTATTTTTATTTTTATTTTTTTTTGAGAATGTTGGAAAATGAAATATAAATCTGATTTTTATTTGTATTTTTGCTATAAGTTAAGAAATACAATAGTGAATAAAATAAATACAAATAAAATACAAAACATACAATAAAACAAGAATTTAACATATCACTTAAAGGATTAATTGTAGGAGATGATGCGCGTGATTATTATTCATCGTTGTTACTCATAGCGCGATATTTCTTGAAAACTGATTTTTCCCTCGCAGTTATACCGAGGTGATAAAGTTTCCAGAGAAAAAGAAGGAAAGAGGGTTATGGAAGATAAAAAGGGATAAGATACAGGGATAGATAAAGAGGGATGGATTATGAAAATGAAAAATTTAATTCCAAATAGTGTGTATTCGACCACACTGAACGGATTAGAATTTTAATTCATGATTTAACACGCCGGATGTTTAATTCCTCAACAACCGCGCGAAACACCGCAGCAAATCTGATGGATAATAAAACTTTTGCGATATCATACACAATACGGCGCGTTGCGTTTCATTTTACGGGTTTTCTCGTGTTATTTCGTTGTTATTGCGGTTCTTCTTTTTCTCTCGAAACATCGACAGCGAGAAAAAATGTTTGCCCAGATGCAATACTATACTTAGAACTAATAGAAGAGACGCATCTCTTGCACTTACTGCGATAGCCGTTTACTGTCCAGGAAAAACACAGAAACGGTCGGGGCGTTTAGACAGAAACGTTGCAGCCATTCCAGAAAACGAGAATGTTGCGCATAAAGGGAAGAATGGATGACATCTCGAGGGAGGATAAGAACGTTTGCAGAGTGGGAAATGGCAAGAGAGAGGAGAGGTAGATAGATAGATAGATAGATAGAGAGAGAGAGAGAGGGAGGGGGAAGAGAGAGAGAGAGAGGGCGAGCGAACACGCGGACGTGTCGGGAAATAGAATCCAATGTCTGCTTTAGTGATTTGCAAAAACACTTTGCGAATATTCGCCATGCAAAACTCGTTTAGAGGTGCTTTCCGCGGCGACGCTCCGCGGCGTCGATATTTATAGTTCCTGTACGATAACGTGGAATAATATTATGGTAAAAATGTACGATAAAAGAGCGTGTTCACCCTCTTGATACTACACGACGCGCAATTACACGGCCGCACGTATTCGGCAATTGCGCTTGTTGACATCGTTATCATCGAATCATCGTGCGAGCCGCGAAGGGGTCACACAGGCGAAATTCCAATAAATTGCCTTTCCTCGCGTCCTACCAAGCCGCGGATCCTTTCATTCGCGTTCTGCGTCTTTCAGCCGGTCTCTGAAAAGGCTCGCGAATTATTCTTGCGGAGCCGTTCAGCGCCGATAAGGGGTGGGTTCATTTGAAAACGGGGTCACAGGAAAAGCATTACGAGGACGTTCCCGCAGAGGGAGCCCTAGAAAAGTATTATTTTAATAAAAGACGACGCGTAGAGAGCGCACTGAATGTATCCGCGCTTCTTTGGCGCTTCGCTCTATATATGGAATTTATAAAATGTTTGCCCCAGTAACATCCGCGACACGAGCTGTCGCCGCAATCACCGCCGCGCGTGCGAACATTCCGCCGGAAGTAGCCATTATTCACACCGCGAATTTGCACGGAAATACAAAATGGAAAAGAAAATTAATGGCCGCGCGAATGTGCGATGTAACGCGTGATGTTGCGAAGCATACATGTCCGATTTTTCCGTTGAATATTAAACTATATTACGTGCGACATTTTTTTATTTTTCATCAAAGGATATTATCGTTGGAGAAGATTTTTCGTTTTTGAATGCAGAACCGTATATATTGCCTTATCCATATATATTAAATAGAATGTTTGTGTCTCTATATTTTTTACAAATTCCTAAAATTTTGATTGATCTATATCAAATTTTGCGTAGTTACTTTCTAGAACTTCGCGGAAAATATAGACCATCATGAAACCTTAACATCTCACTCCTTTTCTCTGATTTCATCTCTTTGTGATAACTCAGGCAACGCCGGGTAGTTCTAACGATTGATACTCAGTCCTAACACGAGCGAGAATCCGATCGCTCAAAACTTTGAATTTTGAGTTCATTGGGAAACTTAAGTTTTTCTTACGCTATCGTTTTCGTAGGAAATATAAAGTAGAAAGAACGCCGAGCTCTCGAGAAGTGCGCGGAGCGCATTAACGCGAAATTGTCTACGAAGTAACGAGATAAAGACGAGGGAGTCGCGAAACGGTAAATTGAACGTCGGTTTGCGATAACACCGATTCTTTACGGGCGTGCTTGTTCGAATTTTTCATGCAAATAACGGCAGCTTTTCAAAGCGCAAGTGGTTTTCAGGAGAGAGAAAGAGAGAGAAAAAGAGAGAGAAAGCAAGAGACAGTCCGCGTCGGCAATAATTCTTATGGAATCCGAGCGCGATATAAGAGTCGCAGGCTGGAAAAGAACAATCGCGAGTTACGCAAGAGAAAAACGAACCCGCTACGGGGAAAGGGAGAAAGAGAGGAAGAGGGAGGGGAAGGGGCAGGGAATAAGAACGGGAAAGAGAGACGGACAAGCGGCGAGATGAAATATCTTGCGGGGAAATTAAAATGCCAGGTTGCCGCGCAGACACAGGCTTCCGCTTACTTACTTATTCCATTACGGGGACGGGCCGGTATTCCAGCGCGCGCAGGTGAGAGGCGCATCAATGCGCCACTCTAACGCGCTATTGCGCTCGCGTTGCGCAAATTTGCGGAGAACTCGCCGTTCGCGGGTATGCAAGAACGAACGAGAGCTACATCGTAAGACGGAGCGTGGATTTGGAAGCTGCGTCTCGCGGAGGGCGGATTGCGCGACTAGCTAACAACCGCGCGGAAGAATTACGCGCTTTTCGCGCGTTAGCGCATGCACGCGTTGATTCGCGTTAAATACGCGGATGTAGCGTACGGGGACACGCAACATGCGGGGTGTACCGGTAATTCATGTTAAACGCGTTAAAAGAGGATTGTTTAAATTAAGTGTGATAAATGTTCGGATTAATTTCACGCGCAGAGAGAGAGAGAGAGAGAGAGAGAGAGAGAGAGAGAGAGAGAGAGAGAGAGAGAGAGAGAGTGTGTGTGTGTGTGTGTAATTATTTGAGTTCAGCTGACGTGCGCGGAACGTGGCGCGCACGGTCAAGAGAAAATTTCAACGGACTTCGGAATTACTGCATGCAAACACGATTAACCATCAATTATTCGATTACACGTTGTCACAGTCATCGCGCATATTCTAGAAAATTTGTTTCTAATTTGCAGCACGTCGCGTGCGTGCTCGCGTGTCCGCTATTATTTAATTCACATAAAACATGTCTCCATCTATTTGTGACGCGCGTCTGTGTCGCGCAAATCGGCGCGTGTTTGCACGGAAATATACCGAATAATTTTATCGCGCTGGAACATTATCATCGGTGTTTCTGTGTGTATGCTCGGCCGGTTCACGCACTTTTCATCGAATGAAGCTGCAGCGCTTCAAGTTGTCACGAGCTACTGTTTTCGACACACTCCGCTACATTATCTTATTTTATGGAATATATAAAAATTACTTGTTTATGTAAATTTACAAAAATTATTTAAAGTATATAATTATATATATAATTAAAACATATAAATAAAATACATAATTAAAGCATAATTAAAGCACAAACGTTACTTAAATAATAGTTTTTTACTTTAATTGTTTGAGTAGTGTGCCCGGAAAAGTTCCATGGTAAAATGTGAAATTCCTTTCGATTTACTTAAATTATTGTCTTTTTTTAACTCATAAGCAAATACAAATTGGATGTATCTTGTCTCCTATTTTTCAAACTTTGTCAAGGAAAGTAGCAATGAAAAGAGAAAAGAAATCTCTGGATACGGTTACGTAAAACCAAAACCTATCCTGGGGGGAAAAGCTTAGTTATTTTGGACCACTATTATGAAGAAGTATGTACAAGAGAAAAATATATACAATCAATATATGAGTCAATAACAAAAGCGATTTTAATATCTTCGAAGCTACTCCTACAAAAAAAGCATAACTAATATAAGAGGTTTTTCTTCAAGTAGAATATCCTCGGAAATCTAAAGAGAGATCACCTTATGATTTTATTTCTTCCTATTGACCTATTTCTTGCTTCAAAGATATTCAAAGTGGCGATAGTTGTTGACTCACCCTGCATATAAATTTTCCTTTCTAAATTTATTGTCACGCCCTGTACTGTCACTTCGCCTTCTGTCATAATCGTCGATTGTCGTGCGTACACATCAGCAGCAGTGGCCCTGAATTGCGACCACTGAAGCGCTGCAGTTTCGTTGGATAAAAAGTGCGCGAGTCGCTTTGCGGCCAAGCATACATTGCGCAATCGTGGAATCGCTTGGGAACGCAAACAGCACGAGTGGCGATTTTCCATCGAGGCAGTCGGACTCTCTTCCGAAATAATTTCGCGGTGATTAATCCGCAGCGATGAGAATTTCCATTAAAACGATAACGACGAAGCGCACGGCAGGCTATTACAGATAAAGGCTGACGGCCGAGGAGGTTGTAATGCGCGGAAAATGTGTAACAGGCGGGAGTAATAGGACAAAAAGGGAATAGCACGGGACGCACGACGAAAGAGGCAAGAATTACGTAATACACACACTACAGAGTGGTGCGCGATGTAAAAGCTTAACGATGGGAGCGCGATAATAGAAGATGTCGCAAAAAAAAGAATCGTAAAATCGTATTTCCCGCGAAAATACGAATCTGCCTCGCGGAGTAATTACGCTCGCAGAGGAATCTCCACCGCGGGCTCGTTGGCGCGTTCCGGTCCACCGAGTTACGAAAAATGTTGGTCGTCCCGATTGTTTTTATAATGCGAATGCGTATTTTTTGCTCGGAGCAGTAATTAAAGATTTCAATTATCCGTCGAGTAAAATGTGCATTACAGGTGGCGGGATATAATCTCCGCATTCGACCGACGGGTAAATTCGCAAATATGGTTTGAATAATTAATCGTCGACAACGAATATTGCATGAGCGTCGTGCGAAACAAGCATCGTTTTCGACGACTTCCTGTTGCCAGAGAGCGAGCGCGAGTGAGCGATTGTCATTTCTATCAATTATTGGAAACTTCCTCGTCGCTAAAAGCGAACGATTATTCCGCGGCGGTGGAATTATTGCCTTCGTTATTCGTCGCGACGAGGACGCCGCACTTCCCGAATTACTGGGCGCTCTTTGTCTCGAAATCGGTTTTTCGATTTGTTTAATGTATTTCGCGCGGATTCCCGAGACAATCTCTGAAAGTTTCCCCGTCGGCCGCCGCCGCTCTTCATTGATTTTCAAAGCTGGAAGGGCGTCCTTTATTATTCGGCCGGCGCTAATGCTGAAGTCGCGGAGTGGGTGTTAACACCGAGTCCTCCTCGTTCTCCATTTTCGTCGTGGGGCTGAAGTTTCGACGCGATCTGCGTTAACATGTCACCCAATAAAACTTGACCGGGCCATTTAAATGACCGAGCCTGGTGCTCGCATTCTGCTCGTAACTCCGCGACGCGTCAGACACGATGTGATTCCGCGGTGACGTTGCGCTGCGTGTCCATTCTGCGACGTCAACACCTTTCTGCTAAATAAATATATTTATACATATAAAACTTGGATATAAATACAATGTTGCATGAGACAGTCACTTTTAACATTTAACGCTTTTATTACCAACCTTGTTTTTTACATATTTGTCCTGACGGAATAATAAGCAGAATGATAGTTGATGTGTCCTGAATGCCAGAATACTGTTTATTCAATTGAATAAGGTTATTAATGGTGGGAAAACACTTGTCCCGATGGTAGCAAAAGGGTTAAAGGGGAGGTTCCGGTTTAGATCACCGAAAAATTTGAAATCAATCAATGGGACAAAAACATTTATGAATTGTATTAAATTTTTTGGAGAATGAATTTAACTCCTTTGGAAATTTTCTAAAATTAGTAATTTTTTTCCGAGAAAAATTAGCTTGCAACTTCAAAGTGTCACCATTTTTTTAAATTTCGACTTTCTGCATACAATATAAAGGTTCATCCTTCAGCAAATTTAATACAACTAAAAAATTTTTTGTCCCATTTGTTTCAGATTATTACACGAACGTAATGTAATGTTGCTGTAATGTTACTGTAATGCTGTAATGTTGTTGAACTGTAATGTTGCCCACCAGCTAGATGCACTTAGCAAAAAAAATCTGGATCACAAAATTTTTTTTTAAATAAAAATAATTCTTTTATGCTTAAACTGATCATAATCTTTATTCATTTCTTTCAAAGAATTCATAAAATCTCCCGTTTCTCAAGCTATCTAAATTAGAATCTTTCCTTAAAGAAACTTAACGCTTCAAGAAAAAGACAAGTTTTGAAAAACTAGAAATTTAACTTTATAATTTTTTAAAAAGTCACGGTGCGAGAAGATCCGAAAATTTAAGAATTAAAATATCTTTTCACGCGAGTAGTAGACATTCCTTTAAATCAAGAAAAGAAAATCTCCAAGAAGATGTCCACTGCGAATAGAATATTTTATTCTGCTCCTGGCAAGCGAGGAGAAAGAGGTTGTAGAACATTTCCGTACGAGTGCGGAGAGTTCGCGTGAACGATTCGTTAATTACAATTGTTAATTGAATCGCGTATCGCTTGGCGAAGAGCAGTGCCGTCTCTATCTTGGTATATCCGCGGCAATAACGCTGCAATTTGTCACGTGCCGGCTACTGCATGACGTATCACTGACCACAACCGGAACTACAAATTACAAAGCTACCGCAACAATTAACCCAACGAGGCGCCAACGGCCGCGCTCTATGAGCCTGTTAGCAAGCTACTTCGTCGGCATGCCGTTTTAACGTACATCAATGCAGCATATCGCGATTCCGGTGTCTTCGACGGATTTGGGAAGTTTCACGGCGGTGTCGGTATGAATTTTTTCACGCGCGTTGATTCCCGACGTTTTCACGTGAGCGAAGGAACATCCCGTTGTATTATTATTCGTAACGAGTTTCGCAACTCGCATGCGATGCCTGCACATTGTACACATGCATGTAACGTTCGTGACGTTCCGGCAGTAATTCGGTGTTTCGACGTAAGGCTAAGCGGGATTATTAAGGATCGCGAGTACGAAGTGATCGAATAGGAAGTGATCAGATTCTCCCTTGCTCGCCGATAATTTCGTGCTAGACTGCTAATTCGCGAGCAGATTACGGGTGCATCACGATGTAGAGTGGATTCGATGAAAGCGGTTCGTAGCTGTGTCGATCATCACAAACATCCGACGACTCTACACAGAGAAAAATATAATTCAGTTTACTTTCCTTATTTTGAGTAATGGTTATCCTTAACAAAGAATATTTGTCTGATAGGCTTCAAGTATACATGGAGAAAATATTGTAGTAAAGATTACAATCAAGTTTTGGTAATCTCGACTTATACAGAATTTTGACCGAAATTATTAAGTATTTGTTTAAAAATATTATGTACTTGTGATTTTTTACTATAAAATTCTTGAATGTTCCTTATATCGTGTATTAGATATATGGATCAACAAATTTATTATTTCTATAGCGATTATTTATTTTATTTATATATATTATAATTTTAGTCTAGCTTAACAAGAAACATGCTGAAAAGAAAAATCATTCGTAATTTAATATTATTCGAAATATCATTCGAAGTATCAACGTAATTTTCACTGCAATATTTTCTCCGTGTACTTGTCGCAAATTTGAGAGAAGCTCATTATCGCGTACCCACAAAAGAAGAATTTATTCTTTTTCTGCAAAGTTTGCAAGAATATTAGAAAACTTTATCAAAGGAAAAGTTGGCTCGAGTTTGTATAGTGAGCAAATCGAATTTCTTTAATTTCTTTATTGAAATGCTAACTTATACTAGTTGGGCTGAAATGTTACTACGAATGAGAATGCATTTTCGACAAATTTTATGTTTATAATGGTCTTCGCGGATAAACTTATGGAACAAGCAACATTTCCTTGAATACAGTATTCTTCTGTGTAAGAAGAGAATGAACATGGGAAGAAAAATCAGGTTGAAGCGCAAACTTGCTTTGATAGCGCGCCGTCTCCAAGATTCCGATCGAGTCAGCACATTCGCAAGTTTAAGTGCGTTCCAAGTGAACGCGGAACGTCATTTTCGCAACATCTCCTGTTTTTATCTTTATTAGAAATGATTCTGTAAGGAAATGAATCGTCAGAATCCGCATCCTTTATTTGTTAAAATGGAAGCCGCTTTCACGAGACTAGAAACTGTCAAGTTTCGCAATCGCTTGTGTCATGGTAACAGAGATGGTCAGTGCAAAAAAACGCGCGAAATTAATGCACGTCCAGAGAGCCTCGCGAGCGACGTATCGACTTCGTGAAACGTTCGACAGGATAAACGCGCTTCGCCGACGTTTTGGGTCAGCGAAATCGACGACGAGCGCATCGTGCATAGTTTGCGTATCGCAATGGTGGCGATACTTTATGATGGCTGAAGGTGATGTTCGTTGTTGGGGTCGCGAGTAGTAGTCTTATACAGTGAAGGTATGAAATTCCCAGGTCGATTCTTCGTGGCGAACTATCGCGTCTCAGAGGGGGAAAAAAGTATCAAGAGGAGATCCACTCTCTCTTTCTGGCGTCGCGGATATTGCGCGACTGGAAACATTGATAAAGGTCGCTCGTGATTATACGTTCTGTTAACCCGTATCGGTGATGAACGGCTTATCGGTGGCCTCGTGTGGTTACGGGAGACGGGATTGCGTTCTGCTTCATATTCACGATGATCGCGTAACGCCGCCACAAACGTGACTGCAGGTTTAAAGGCATAATAATCACGAGTTTGAAGATGCAAATACTTTATTCAACATGTCTGTTACCACGGCTTATTTCGAGGACTCTCTAAATCATCTTGTATCTTTTTTTACGTGATTGCGTAAAATACACTTAGGCTCGTTCGTATTAATAGTCGTTACTTCGGACTTGTCCTACTTGAAATACTCAGGTCTATATTTAGATTTAGATAAGAGTTTTTTATTTGAATTATATAATATATGTGACATTTGCAATCGCAATTTAGCTGAAAAACTTACGTCTACTTTTGAATTAAAATTTGAGTGTCTCTCATCTGAGGCAGGTTTTAAATAATAACTATTAATACTTAATATTTAACTAATAATACTTAATATTTAATTAATAATTAATATTTAACTTGGGGAAAAGAAGTGATGTGTTTAGCCAGCGAATTTAATCGGGTTATCGTACATTTTGCTGGAAACATCGATTGCTGTAAATACAACGTTTCCAACTTAGAGTTAACGACTTGGCATTTTCTGTTTTTTTTTGCTTGTGTCTGTTTGACGACTGTTTTGACACGGCGACACTTGGAACTGATATCCAAACTCTGTTCGCGTGGAATTGAAAGCGCAATCGAGGATATTCTCGAGCGAATCATCTCGAGACAAGTCGACCCGAGAAGAAACGTCAAACAGATCGTTCAGTCCGCCTACTTGGACGCGAAGAATCAGTTCCAACTGAGTAGCCGTCAACGTCGGTAACATTTTTCTCGCGGGAAGAGACAACTCCTTCGATCCGCCACCGTGACATATATGCGGCCGTTCTCAGGCCAAGCCCTCGCGAAATCATTCACAGAACCTCTCACTCTCTCTCTCCCCACGTGCTCGCCGTAGCATGCTCGCGCGGCTGGAGAGAAGGGGGGAGGGGGGAATCGGGAGAAAATCATGAAAAGTATACGCGCGAGAGTGAGAGAGCGAGAGACAGCGCGCCCAACGTGCACGCGAGAGAAAGCGAGAAGACTACGCTCTCCTCTCTCTCTCTCTCTCTCTTTCTCTCTCTTTTGCTCGCTCTCACTCTCTATCTTTGGTCTCAACCTGCGTGAGACTCGGCGAGTGTCCTGGTGGCGAGAGAAGTCGTCAGTGTCTCGGTAGACCTCCATCTGGTACAGCGGGCTGAGCCTCTTCGGGGACTGTGTCCGTTCGGGCGTCGTTCTCGTGTCACTTGGCAGATCGTCGCGCCAAGTCCTTCGTTCTCTTCGTTTCTTTTACTTTCCCGGTCCGGTCGTGCGACTCGCTGGTTACTCACTGATGTGAAACGGGTGCGAGTGAGGAACAGCCAGACAGACTGAGAGTTCAGAGTAAATAGTACACACACGGAACCGGAGTACTCGTCGAGGTACTCCGCTGATACGTACGTACGTTCGTCGATTTGGTCCCGGAGTTCCCTCGTCTACGTGTCCGCGACCTTGCTCGCGTGTATTTCGTTGAGTTTTTACGGTGTGACTAATCTCCCTCGAATGTTTCATCTGCGCGCTCATCGCGGCCGCTCGTTCCGTTGGCTTTGATACCGCTCCAGCGTGTCCGATCGATACCACGTGGATTGAAATTGATGACAGCCGTCTCAGATTGCTCCCGGTAACAATGCTGAAATTAACGTCTCAATATAGCCGCGCGCGCTTGCGCCCGCTCGTCGTTGCATCGGTATTGATAAAGCGTCAAGCACTAAAGCGTATAAACGGATAGACCAGGATAATTGTCTAGGGGCTTGAATGGAATTCCTACGAAGCTTTCCAAGGGATGTTCCAAAATTCACGTTTGCGCCCGAGCTGGCGTCCGAGATTCGCGTTTGTCGCACTTGGAATTAATTACTTAAACGAAGTCTCCAAAGCTACGGCTTTCGAACGCTGCGAGCGATGAGAAAAGAAAGTGAAGAGGATAATAAAATTTTATTTCGCCGATGAATGACACGGTTTTATTTTTAATTCGTCCCTCTCATCGCCGAGGTTCACACATCGATAAAATTTCACATCTAAACAAATGTAATTTTATTTTTAACGGAAATTCTCTTGTTTAGGATTTCAAAGAGGATTCTCCTAGAATCAAAAGGAAAATATTGCCACACTCAAAAAAGGAATTTTAGTTGCGAAGTGCTACTTCCTATAATCCCATATTCTAAGCGAAAACTTTTATCAAAGGAATATTTCTTTCCTAATGAAGTGAATCATAATCGAAAGTACAAGATATTATTCAAATTATTTTTTCTCTTTTGAATAAAGATGAATATGTTTACTTGAAGCAGAATGCTTACTCTTATTGAAAGAAATTTTTATTGAAAATAAGACTTGCAGTGTGTACATTGAGAGAAAAAATCTAAGAAAAAGAATTATTTACTCAGTGAGTACTAATAATATATTTATATTAAAAACTTAAGAAAATATAAAATATTTGTTAAATAGAAGAACTTTTTCTTAAAATCTTAATCTTTTTCATGAAAGCAACAGTTTATTCTATTTAAGTATAGAGCAATTTAGATTTAAATAAATATGTTATTAATATCCATCCAATAAATATTTTGTATTTCTTAAATATTTTTTCTATCAATGTAGATGAGAGACAAAATTCCTTCAACTTTAAGATTATTGGATCTAGAATATTTTTCTTTTGATTCTAGAAGAATTCTCGTGAGATCATATAAGACAGAGGATGTGTTCGCTAAAGATAAGATTATATTTTTTTTTTAGTGCAATTATATATAACTGACTCGCGACTCATCGAATGTTACGTTAAAACGATAATTGGGTGTTACGTTAAGTATGTCTGTGTGCAAAGTGCAATCGTAATAAGGCAAATTATTGTTCCGAAAAAAGTCCACTCTCATGTTTTCTCGTTGGCGCGCACGGCGACCGAGCCAAATGCAAGTGCGCGCCAAATGCAAATGCGAACGCGAAGGCCGCGAAACGCCGTTGCATCGCCCGAACGTGCGATTTAATTCGATGGCCGACTGTATTAAGCGCGGCGGCGTTGCGCTACCGCGAGCGATCGCCGAGCTAATCGGCAGGAAATAATTTGTTTGGCCGCACCTGGGTTACATAGGGTCTGATTGGCTGTAGATGATCGATCGCTGTATACAGATCGTGCCGCTGCGCGTGTGTATACAGGGATTAGGCATCGCCTAGGTATTATCAATGTCGCCGAACAACAGAATGCGACGGTCAGAGAAATCTCCTCGGTGTATTCGACGAAGGTCTTATTTGCGCGGGTCAAAAGCCCAATTCCAATTGTACATCTCGAAGGAGAGATTAGCATAAAATCTCAGAGCAAACTGTACCGAAAAAATTTAATTAAAATCGTAGCAGATTGCGAATTTAAAAAAATAAATGGGGCTAAAATTGGACTGGGTTGCGTTTAAATCTCAAAGAGCAAGTTGGATAGCAAAAAAGAATAGTTGCATATTTCTCTCTCTCTCTCTCTCTCTCTCTCTCTCTCTCTCTCTCTCTTTCTCTTTACTGTAATCTCACATTGCAAATGAAAACTTTTCCTTTTATAACAATGTGGACTATTAATCAGAGAAGTCTACTAGACATTATTCTAACTTTTCTTTCTTTTGAATAAAGTTTGAGTTATGTTTACTGGAAGCGGCAAGCAAGACTTGTATTGCAGATAAGAGACGAAATTCTTCTAATTTTAAAAATAGAATATGCTTAGAATATTTCCCTTTCGGCTTTTGCAGAGGCCATACATAATACTTAAAAAAAAAAAAGAAATGTTTTGTTGATCCAGATAAAATTCTAGATGTCACAGTTAAAATCTGTCGCTGGTGTTTGTATCCGTTAAAAGATTGTCTGTGACACGCATCGAAATTTAGAGCAGCATCATTCTAGTGATATCTACAAGCAAATTTAGGTGAGCGTAAGAGGATTGTTTTACTTGTTTATCTTTCATGATAAATCTTTTTGTCTATCACAGATACTTTTATAAGAAATGCGGCTGGCTTTAATCTGAATGGGCGTCACAGAGATTTTTTTGCTAAATTTTACAAATAGTTTAGTTAGAAATTCTTTGTCTCTGTCATCTAAATATTCATTAAATACAAGACATGCAATATCGCAATATTTGCTAATCATTTATCCGTCTTAGTAAATTTCTCGTATCTAAATAATTTTCGCCATGTGTAACTGCGAGACTATTTTTTCGAATGAACAGTAAAATCTTCTAGGATTCCGCTGAGGGTGAAGTTATATTTTCTCGGAGGATGAGAGATAAACTCGTTGCAGGAAATAATGGCGCGTTAAATTTCTCGCGGAAATGTTTTGGCGGCCAAATTCATCTCCAAATGGCAAATACCAAATTTATCTCCAAACGGTCCGCCTCCAAATGGCGAATACTGTCAGTATTTTGCGTCCGACGTAATTGCAAACATCTATTATCGCGATGAAATTGGAACAACTGCATTACTACAACTATCGCTATTGAATGGCCGTATCGTATCAAATATAAGTCCGTGAGCAGTGTAATTTGATGAATAATTTATACGTAATGTCTATTAAAATTTCATACAGCTTAATGAAGTAAACACCGTTACAGTCCGCTGCTCGAACGTCGTTTAAATGTCGCATTACAAACGGATTAACGTTTCAACGAATGGCACGCTTGAATTTCGTGTCAAAATGCTCGACATTCGACTGGGGAATCGGCGTCGCGCGGATACACGGTCGTGCGTGAAATCGCTGAAATTTTCGCGAGAGTTTTTCGCTCGACGAATCTGGTTTCCCGGCGACGCGTATTCGAGGCCGTTGCCACTTGCTCGCTTGTGCGTCCAGCTTCCAGTCCGCGCTCCAGTACCGGTTCTAACGTTCACCTTTAAGTTCGCCGCTCGCGAAAAATAAATTCCCCCGTCGAGTGATCCCAGATAATACGGTCGCGAGAGTGTTTCGCAACGCCCGCGAGACGTTGCAATTCACGCTCGTCCGTGTCACCTCGGAAATTCTTAGATTTGCAACCGCCGACGCTTCGACGACAATCGGCTCGCGCAAAAAGAGAAGAAGGTTCTACAATCGCGTTTCGCAACTAGTCAGCTGGCTATTGCGCCAACGAGTCTGTAGCATATTCAGCGTTTGAAGCTACTCACGGCTATTCATTATCTATTCGGTGTTTCGTCACTGTCGCTTTGGTCAAGGTGACTGTCGACTTTAATTAGCTACTGGAATACGTCCGATGCCACATATGGCGGCTCGCTCCGACCAGTCCTCCGCGTCTCTACACAAAGTGGAGGAGGAGCACTTCGATTAGCATATCAGAATCGCTCGGAATGTAATACATGCAACATTAAGACGGCGTAACGCACACGCAGCGAGCAACCACACCAGGCTTTATCTTTTATTACATATTCTTGATTAAAATTGAAATGTAGAAACGTTATTTTTACAAATCCGGTTTTTGGTACTTCGTTTCGTCTAAGAAAGGGAAGGAAGAGAAGGAGAGGGGAGGGGGGGGGAAGCAGTGATATAAAATTAGAAAGCCGAACCAAAAGCGTTTACTCGTTTTAAAGCTGCTCGTTCTTGAAGGTATTCTTTTTTTTTGTTTTTTTTCAAAGCAACCATCTGTCTGCGGCTTGCATTAAATGTCAAACATTCCTTTTTTTGAGACGGCAGTAAGTAATTTCACTTCCACCGCGTGCGTAATCCACTTTCACGAAACCGGTATTGTGGTGCGCGGCACTCGCGCGGGGATCGCGACGGCAGCGGCGGCGACTGTGACGGCACTCGCGAGAGAACATCGAAAATTGTAAAACCGGTCGGTCAATTGAAGTTGTCGCGGAATTCCGGTGGCTTGTGCGAGAGAGCCGGCTCGTTATTTGGTCACGAGATCATTCCAGGTTGACCTCTCGCAGCCTTTCTCGTAGGATTGACAGAGTGCTATCACAGTGGACGTCTTGTACCTGCTGCAGGTATCGTAGGAGTTGGTCTTATGTGTTACACGGTGTGTTGAGCGAATCGCGGACCGAAGGTGGAAAAGGGCTGCTGAGGTGGGGGAGGAGGCGCCTCTCGGTGGAATTTCTTTAGCCAACTTTGCGAAACGGTGAGTCAAGTAGCGGGGGATAAAGTTTAATGGATCTTCGAGGTCGAACTTTTGATGTACGTGTACGGGAGCGAGGGAAACGCACTCTCTCTCTCTCTCTCTCTCTCTCTCTCTCTCTTCCCCTCTCTCTCACACACTCTCTCTCTCTCAAGTGCGCGAGAGTTTCATCGTAACTTTGAACAGTGTTCGCGTTAAAACGCTTTGCGCCTGATCATTTCTTACGTCTGTCGTGCCCGCAAGGAGAACGTACAAGTTCACGGCGACGTTACCGCGCTTTGCCTCGAGTATAAAGTTGAGCGAGATAAATGTTACTTAAACGAGAGTAAATAACGTTCTCTCGAACCGCTCCCCAGCTGCGATGTGAGTAAATTGTACGGCGTGGCTGATTGAGATTAATGGGCGAACGAAAAATCACTCAGCTTCTTTAATTTAGGGTAATGTCTTTTGTGCAAAACGCGCGGAATTTATAGAATTTTATGGATATTCTATTGATACACAGAATCAGTTAAAAGTGATTCGTGTTGGTATCCATACATATACATACACACACACACACACACACACACACACACACACACACGAAAAAAATGCTGTATCAGTAGAATGGGTTAATAGTGTTGCAGTTAGAGTAAATCTTTTTGATTCAATAGAAATATTATTGGAACTACACGGACATAAAAGGTCTGAGTGAATCAATTTCTGATGAGATATGAACGACTTAGAAATCCCGATTGAAATTATCTGCAGAAATCTTCATAATTAACATTGAATTCTGACAACTTCACTTGGAATTTTTGAATTGTTCATATTTCAAAAATTGGTTTATTCAACCAAACTCTTTTTTTCCGTGTAATATATTATACTCAGAAAAGATGTTATAGATCGTCAAATTTATTATTTCTGTAATAATTTATGCTTTATAATTTTAGTATAGTATGACTATAAAAAAAAGAAACATTGTAAAAAGAAATACAGTTAAAATGTAACTTTTGCTACAATATTTTCTGCGTGCACATTGTTTCAATAACTCGAGTATTAGTTTGAATAAGGTTGCTATTAACGATTTATTCCAACTACAGCGCTGTTCACGAATTCTATTGATTTAATAGCATTTCTTTTTTCTACGAAAGTTTATAGAATATATCGATTATTGTGTTTTTCATGGAGCATTTTATGACAATGTTGGATACATTGCAGATTAATTTGCGGTTTTTGCACGTTTGATTTAATTGCTCTTGTTGAATTTCTCGGTCAGAATTAGGCTACCATGCCGCTATTCGTGGTATGGCTATCTCGCTCACTCAGCCAGTCGAGCATCTCGATCGCTATTCGGGCAATCGAATTTGCTGGATACCGATACCACGACATATCGATCGGCCAACAAACGAATTTACCGAACATTTGCTTGCTAATTCACCTATGCATGCCACATAATCTGGTTACGTCGCCGGCACCGCAGGAATGCGCGGATACTCACCTGTGCGGCTAATAGCGCTGTATCGCGTCGGTTTTCGTCCCAACGTAAATGTCTTCGCGAGTATGTGTACGAACGGGATGAATTAGAAAGAAATGAATCGGACAGCCGCACCTGTCGGCGAGAATCGCCAGTGATCGATGAAATATCGCTCGAGTTACTCGAACGCTCGTTTTATCATTGCTTGTACAGTGCTGACTTTCCTATGAAATCATACATTCGATATGTTTGTACTCTTCTAAAAACGCGAATGCGTGTCATATCAGTTTTTTTGTTATTACACGGAGAGAATATTGGTTTTTTCTTTTATCTAAATTCTTTTTAGTTTTGATGTATTTCTAGTAATCCTGTCAATAAAGTCTGTCTTGCTAAAGAATGTAGTACATTTTTCTAGAAATATAATAAACTTTTTCATAACATATTTTAGTTTCTCTTTCTCTCTTTTTTCTAAAATGTAAATATAAATATATTTGATATGAAAGAATAGTCAATCACTGCACCATGTCAATATATTCTTCTCGGTTGCGAAATTCTGTCTTATAATATATAACTTTTTATTCTATATGTAATATATTACTATAATATATAATTTTTATTACTAGAACAATACAGGCGCGCGCTATTTAGCTAATAAAAAACAATAAAAAATAAAAAAAAATAAATTTAAAATATACTTATAGTTAATAATTATATTAATATTTATATATTCTTCTTAATACTCTCTCATTATCACTCATTCTTCTCTCTTATTTTTCCTGATTCTCTCTCATTCACTCTCATACTGTTTCAGTCACTTTAATTTTCTACTATCCTTCCTCATTATCTCTCATTCTTTCTCATTCACTTGCATATTTTCTCATTCTTTCTTATTTTCTTTAATTTTCTCTAATTCTTCTTTAACAATAAGAGAAAAAGAGAAATATAACGAAAAAGAAAAATGAAAATTTAATATAAATTTATATATATAAATATAAGTTTATATATAAGTAATAATAATTTATATATATATATATAAATTTTTTATACTTCTTTTTCTCTCTACATTCTTCTCCGTCTTTTACCATTATATATATATCTTTTTTTTTCTTTTTCATCTTTTTATTCTCACCGTATTTATTTTTCTTCTAATAGCTTAATATTTACTGCATTTAGCTCTCTCTCTCTCTCTCTCTCTTTGCCTTTCCCTGTCCTCTTTCTTTCCTTTTCTCTCTCTCTCCCTCTCTCCCCTTCTGTCTAATAATGAAATATGATGGTAACAACGTACTTTTTTGATGAATAATGAGTAATAATGAATTACTTTTTTAAAAAGTAACCTTTCCTATTTTACTAACTTACATCACTCTATTTTCTATCTTCTTGCTTCGTTTCTATTTTCTGTTACTTATCTACCTGTATTGTACTGTCTTCTCTCCTTATATTTTCTCTTTTTCTTTGCAATTTTTGTATTTTCTTTCTTTATTCCTTTCTTTTTGCCTTGTTAAACTAAAAATAATAAAAGTATCAACATAAGATATCAACATAAGTAACAATATAAGATATCCTAGTTTTATATCCTTATATATTATGTAAAGCAATATTATTT
The DNA here is from genome assembly GCF_010583005.1 of Odontomachus brunneus. NCBI lineage: Eukaryota > Metazoa > Arthropoda > Insecta > Hymenoptera > Formicidae > Odontomachus > Odontomachus brunneus. Next base: position 2,146,975 of record NW_022639467.1, on the reverse strand, counting down.
TTTATCGCGGCAAAAAAATTTATTTATTTATTTATTATCTATCTTTTTATTCATTTATGCTCTTACTCATTCATGTATTCCTCTTGTCTTTCCATCTCACTTTCATGGTTTTTTTACCGCCTTATTATTTATCTTCATTTTTTCTGTCTTTTCTTCATTTCTTCTCGCATATTCTCTCCTTTTTCTCTTTCTTTTTCTTTCTCTTTTACCTTTTTATTATTTAAGTTAACTATGAAAAATGAACACGACACAAAGTATTCAAGTTTTACATCGTTAAATATTTTTATGCATTCGCCAATACTTATCTGATATTATCCTTGTTAACTCCATAATTTTTTTTCAAAATTATTACGGCAAACACACTTCGCAACTTTTAAAACTATTATACATTAAAAATATAACCTTGTTATAACTCCATTCTCGAATATACGAACTGTCACTCGACTCCGCCGCGCGCGATATAAAGACAGCCGCAACACGAGATCAAGACAGCTAATCAGCATCGCGAAAGAGGCCTCAAAGTTTCGGTACAAACTGTATTAATTCAGTTAACATGTTTTTTTTAGAGAGGATATATATATATATATATATATATATATATACACATACACACACATACATATACACATGTGTTACCTATCATCGCGAAAATGTTTCAGTATCATGAATGTGCTGTTTTTGTTTTTCAAAACGCGACTGAAAAATGTCGCACTTTAATTTAAACTTGCTTTTATTTTGTAAAAAATTCCACTTTTAATTGGATTCTCGCGTGTTTTTTGATCGCGGTTGAATGTTACAATGTAATCCGCTTCATGGCGTCACAGTCTGACAGCACACGCGTACAGTTCTATCGATCCGTGGTTACAGGAAATATGTCTGTCACTCCTTGTCGCTTTACACAACAGTATGGCCCTTTGACACGTAAACCCCATTCGACGTAACCTTAGTTCCAACGGTCTGTGGTCTCAGCTTCAATCCTTAGTTTACAATCGGGTTTGACTAGATCAATCATTCCCGGTTAGGGCAAACGTTCGCAACCTCCGAACACAATCTTTCCTTAATTAATGCTTGCGCGCCTGACTGATCGATGTACCTCAGTCTCGCTATACACAATGCACACAATTGTAATTGAATTTTCAAACAATTTGATCCTTATGCCCGAACGTATCTGGTTCCTCGTGAATTTTCTCACGACGACGATTAAACGATTGTATGCTATCTATATACATAAAAATATCAATTTTTTATTCCTCTCTCCTCTCACAAAACTACATTAGATCTGCCACGTTCAAAATTTACACGTTTCAAGTTTTACCTTCAGTCTCCCATCGTTCGAATCGTAAACTCCAGCCGCGAAAAAATCTGCAAACACAGTTGCCGAGTAAATAATGATGATCTTTTAATGTACCACACTTCTGCATCATATCTCCGAGAAGGATTACGTATACAACCTGGTGCAATAATCTTAACATTTACTATGCCCAGTTCCAAACGAATTTCTCGATTACGCGCAATATGTCGACATACTCATGCATCATAACTATTGATTATTTCGAAAAAGCGACTCTATCGGAATAATCAACAGTTATATTGCACGAATATAAATTGCACACACATATATACATACATACGTAATCGAGAAATTCGTTTGGAATTAAGCTTAGTAAATATGAAGACTATTATGCCGGATGATGTAATGCTAACGCAATCTCGGCAAATAAAGGAAAGAAATTCAATCGACAAAAAATAAAAAGAAGTGATTCGACTGACTAGAAATAAGGGAAAGAAATTTGTGATTAACGGGAGGAGAGAGAGAGAGGGGGAGAGAGAGAGAGAGAGAGAGAGAGAGAGAGAGAGAGAGAGAGAGAGCGCGTTGAAATAGCAGATTTGATTGTTAAATCGTGCTGAATGAGTCCCGTGGTTGTCGGCAAGAGCCGGGGTCTGTACAGAGGAAGACACATTCGATTATCGACTTCTTCGAGGCCTCGGATTCCTACGTGTGCCGCAATTGAATTCGCCGATTTGCCAGGGTCTCGCCGAACGTTTGCCCGCCAATTCGCTTAGGCGCAACGTGCGTGGTTCCGCGGCAACCTTGTTAGCGTAATCGGGGCACCACGGTAACGCGCGAATGCATCGCGATTATAGTGAGGGACAAATTACCCGCCACTACCTCCACCACCGCCCGGAAACGGTCTTTGCGCGACCCGCCGTCGTCTTAATGAACGATCGTTCTTGCGTCTCGGCGGACTCCGCGCAACCAGAAATTAATCCGGGTCTTCCTCGAGCTGCCTGCCGTACGTGAGTCACGCATTAACGACGGAAGTAGCGGAAAAGGGCGGAAGCACCGGTGCTTGCTGTCTCGAAGAATTACACGGCTGCAGATACGCGCGCGTGTCTGACTGTAATGCAGTTCCTCTGTTTTTAACGACCGCTATAATTGTACTTCGACATACGCGGCCATTGGCCCGCAGGATCATACGCGTGTCCTTTTTTTCTTTCGCTCCTATCGTCGAGAGAATGCCATTTATGAGAATTGCCAAGAATGCTTTTGGGTTCACGCGGAGATGTCACAAAAATTCATTTGAGTTTTAACCTCATTGCTAATTTGCGTAGTTGGAACTAGGCCTGACTTTAATCGACGTTGGTAAAAGCGTTGCCAGAGCTCACAGCCGCGAAGCCATTTCTCTCTGTGCTCGAATAGAAGATAAATCTAATCTAAATTAATCCGCACAATTATGTTCGAATTGATATTCTGATTTTAATTAAACGAGTGTGTGTGTGTGTGTGCGCGCGCGCGCAGATGCACCAATTGCATAACTAACTGCTTTTTGAATATATTCCGAATATATTCTTGGTTCTGCGCTTCTGAATATATTATATAATTATTTTGGTGAACTTTTATGATTATCACGATGTGAGACAATCTGTGATGGAAATTTTATAATTTTTAAAATTATACATTTATGAGATAAGTGTATCAAATGTGTGTATCAAATTAATCATCAAATTTACATCTTACAATAATGTAAGTTTTTTGTCGTATTGATGCAGTAACAAATCTAAAAGTTACACTTAGATTTTCGTATTACATCTCACATGACATGTTCTTTTAAGTACAATTTTATAATTTTTTCCGTATTTGTTTGATGTTTATATTTCGCCACTCTATATATGATAATTGTGATTGCCATATGAACCATTCACAAGTGATACAATCTTCATAAATCAACTGATAAAGCTGCTACCAAATTTTCGTACACCCATCTGCGAATAAATACTCTCTACACAATCCATGAAATATTATTTATAACATCAATATCATTGATATTACTTATTTAATTCCATATTCATATGTGTGCATTACTAATTTGAGGACTGCTGGGTCACTTTTTATGTCGTCCGCGCGCGCGCAAATTCGCGCCGATTTCCGACGTACACGCACACATATATCGTTGCAGCATGTCGCAGGCTCCGATCGCAATCTCGATCCCCGAATCGTTCAAAGGATCGGCGCCCGGCGAGACGAGAGGGTCGCGAATCTCGCGATATCCCGCGATATCGATTCGAATGACTGACAAAACCATTTTATTCCGCGCAGCGCGGGCGATCGCGATCGAGCTGTCCCTGCTGTCAGACTTCGTCCGGCTGGATTTCCACGAGTTGTAAAATATTGCCGTACGCCGCGGGAGTAATTTGAAATTCGTTTTATCAATTAATATCGATGGACCGCGTCACACGCAGCTTCGTAGACACTCGGGGCTGGATATCGCTGCCGTATAATTGCCGCTGCGGTGTCGTTTGTCAGTGACCCGTCATTACTTCGGCTTCTGCGTTGTTTGCGGCTAGCTTGGTCGTGCCATTTCCTCGATACTATTCCGTTTCTCTCTCTCTCTCTCTCTCTCTCTCTTCCCTTCCTCTCTCGTTTTCACCCTCACGGGCGTTATCTCGACGGTTATTGTCTTTCGCGGAGTACCGCCGGTAATAAAGCAGCAGATCGGCTATAAGCGACTTAAATAAGCTTTTTATAGAAAGCGATCTACACCAACTCCGCTTCCATAAAGTGTGTCTTCTCGTTCCGCGCATTGCCTGATGCAATTACTTATCAGCGTCCATCGCGCATAAATTTAAATAGTTATTAGATCGTCGTTATTTTGTGCGCGCGCGCGTTCAAGAATGATGCACTGGCAGGTGTTAAAATTCCGCGCGCTGGTCCAGTTTCGCTTTTACGCGCGTCGCTGATGAACAATGTTCATCACTCGTGAAACCCTACGCGGATCAGCTGCGTAATGAAGATCCCAGTAATTCGTACTACGATCGATGAAAGACAATCCGGGATGATTACAGTTAATCATGATCGGTCTCCAGAGGATTACCAAGGAATCACCGCGAATCTAGCAGTCTCTCTCACGGCAGAACAAAGACAGAGGAATCTGTATTAACAGTCGTTACTTGAAAGTCGCCTCAGGTGAGACACTCGGATTTGAATTCAGAGTTAGATGAGCTGTTCAGTTGAACAGCGATAGCAAATATGAATGTTTGATAATTAATGACACACCCACAAAAGTTGGATCTAACTTTGAGTCAAAAACTGAGTATCTTATATGAGGCAAGTTTCACGTTACAACGATTCACACAAGCCATAGTCGATGTCTAATTTATCATATAGATGAACACACGCGCGCAAGAAGCGCGTATGTCCGTGTATCTTTCTTGTACGCTCGTTGAAGATGAGCCGTCATCTTCATCTCCACTTCGCGGTGCGCCGTGAAGCGTAGTGGAGATAACTCCACTTTGCAGCGACGCGTCTCATCGGCGGAAGTATCGTTGGTCGGAAGTTTCGAGACGCGTCGCGAATTTCTCGCGTGAGAATCGCAAGCACCCCGGAAGCAGAAGAGAAACGGAAGCCACGGATAGGAGCGTCGCTGTTTGTCGAGCGTGTAACGAGTACCGTGTGTAATTGCTCCGCAATCGAGGCGGTAACCGGCACAATATCTGCATGCACCGCGCCCCCGCGGACGAGGCTTAATTGCGCCTGCGTCAGGTACACGTACCCGCCGATGCTTTCTAATACTCCGACGACGACGACGACGACGGTGCGAGAGACGTGCAACACGAGAGCAGCACGCCGTGTGCTCTTTTGTTGGCGAAGCGATGCCACGCTGAAATTGCCACCGACGCTTCACGACTTCGCCGAGCTGATCCCTCGCGACGTTTATCACGGCTTGCGAGCATGGCGTGGTGAACGTTTCATAAACAACGCAGGGCTCAAATTAACTAGGATTACCACGGCTAGATAAGCCACACACCGTCCTGATATCGGCGATTCAGCCTCGCTGGGAAATGTCGGGACGATTATTTATTTTACGACGGGATTCTTCCGGAACTACGTATAACGCTCACGGCTTGTGTGAGTGTCCTCCGCGTATCCATGATACCGATAAACCGTACGTTAATTGCCTGCTGCGCGCGCTAACACTTTCCGGCCGCCTCCGGCAAGGAAGAAGGATTGTTTTCAATTTTCCTCTCATTGTCGTAGGAAGACTCACCTGGCGGGTATTCACTGCTATAGACAAGTTTAAGACGGAGGAAAAGGGGATAGTAATGGAGGGCTAATGAAACGAGTGAAATATATGTTGAGTTACATTTATTTGCCGTATCTGTAATTCAATTATACGACAGGTTTTCAGATGCAAACAACCAGAAATCAATGCGGCAGTCAATGTGTTAAATGAATGAACCAAAAATGCAGACATTATTTTTTACACCAAACAGTTAGAGAGAAGGTTGTTTTCTCAAAGATAAATCTTCCGAGTGTTTGGTTCTCAGGCTGCAAAACTGCTCGACGAAATTGTACTCATTCAACGCGGTTCTCTGGTCGTTTTGCGCGAGCGATATATCTTTCACATCACACGCGCGAATGCGAAACAATCTCGACTGCGGGCCGTTCTACTCGTCTTCGGGAAGGAAAACGCGTGAGTGAATCTAGCTGAGTTTGACGTTCATTTCGTCATTCACCCATACCTTCCACCGATTGTTTCGCGAGGACTGTGTACGTTTTGATACATCTGATTCTGGAAATTCTCTCAGCACGATAGTGTGTTCGCGTCGAAAATTTCGCGATCGTCACGAATAACCGCGGGCCAATAACTGCGTCTCGCCAAATATTTCCACTCCGGTGTTATTCCACGTGGCGTCGGTGTTCTCTCGCGCGTTGCCGGGTACCGTTTGTGCAGCGTCGTTACGTACTATTACGAAACAATTACATAAGATCATTGTGTGTGTCTGTACGTTTGTGTGCGCGTGCGCGCGCGTGTGTGTGGCAATGAGCGTGGCCAGGCGGCGGGTTAATTGTGCCGTTATTGGAACGAGGAAAAGGCGCTTTTCCCCTCTGCTTCGCGCTGCTGTCGTCGTCGCGCGAGAATAGCTCAGATCGATGTCGTCTCCGTGTGAACGACTCCAAAAAGGAGAGAGAGAGAAAAACTAAGTGTAGAGGAGACAAAAAGAAAGAAAAGAAGGAACAGTGTCGCGGCAACGCGAGTTATTTGCGCGTTTGAGCACCGATGCCGAAATACAGCGGATACAATGTACTTAAGTGTCGATAAACGAGTGACATGGATTTCGAGCGAATATTTCATGCATTCAACGTTTGTGTTTCCTCTGTCGTCTCACCTCGACGCGCGGCAAAAATGTTTCGCGCAATCGGCGAGAAAGAAGGAAATCTGTGTGTATGTAAGAGGAAGAGAGGAAGAGAGAAAGAGAGACAGACAAACAGAAAAGTTTCATTTATCACGCACTCTGTGATAGATCCTTTCAAGCTCTGTGTAAAGTATTGAATACAATTGAGTAGTAGAAGTAACTAAGTAGTAGAAAAAAATTGGACGGTATTCTATATAACATGCAGAAATATTACGTTTATAACGTACTGTTGACATATATGTGTAAAATAATAATATACTTATGAAGGATGCTATGTATGCTGAATATCTAAAAAGTAAAAATCACGAAGTATGACCAAAAGCTTTTTAGTGCTTTTTAGTGACGTTTACAGAAAGAGTCAGTTTTCAAGTCAACAATAGATTGTATGTTGAGCATAGAGCAAAACAGAAAGAAAGAAAAAGAACGAGAGCATGAGAGAGGTTGTATCGGGGTATTATTGTTGAGATGTTAAATAAAAGACTCGCAGAATGAAGCGTGATGGATTATGAAGTATCGCGTAATATTCAAAAACAGGATTTACGCGTGTATACATGTATACGCGTGCGTGTATGTGTAAACGTGTGTGAGTTCGCTGTGATTTTCAGCTTTCCGTGCGACACTCGAAGTCGCTCGAGAAAATGTCGGAGAAGCGAAGGAAAAGCTCAATTTGTTTAGCTGACGCCGAGAGATAATGACAGATTATGCAATACAGTCCGTTATGAAACCATCGAGAGTTTGAAGTTACGGTGGTTTGACTAATCAACTCTGTCGGGAGCTGCAGCGCTGTGAAAGCGACTTTCCTTGGCACGCGTATCCGGCGACATAATAGATTCGAAGAGCGTTGATATATCGAGGATCTCTCGCGACTCACATATAATTTCGAGGCGAAAGATCTCGATGTCGCGGGGCAATTATCGCGCGTAACGCGAATTCCTGACTCGGCTTCGCTCTCGACGATTCTCACTGGTGCGGATCGATATCTTTCCGAGTTCTCTTGCTTCCTCCGCGGATCTTGCGTGATTTCGCGTGCTTGTTAAAGTCATAACAATTGTGCAGCGTTTTAATCAAAGACGTTCTCTGAGAGCGGAGAATATCAGCTGCCGATCGGCACGAATTCGATATGGGGAAAATACACGAAACTCCCACTGCAATGTATGAAACTCTAGCGTCTTAATTTTAAACTATCTGCACACCCGTGTTCGAAGGGACGACAGTTCCCAACCTACTTTCGCTGAATTTCTACGAATGAAAGTAATTTTCCTCGTCGTTGCGCGAATTTTGCATAAACCGCCGCTCAGTCGACGGAGAACTTGGCTTTCTGATGAACATACTTCTGCTTCGTCATTCTCTTTTTCTTTTTCCACGTTGATTACGAATTTGACTTTAAAATCCATCTGCCCAAAGTAAACATCGAGCAAACAAAAATCTATGAAATTTCCGCGCTCGGGGAATATAGAGAGATACATATGGATAGATAGACAGGTAGATCTAAGTCTTGGGATAAAATCCTTTCAGGCATACAGCAGCACGTTGAACGAGAAAAATGGTTGATATAACTAAAATTATCAGTATTTTTGGCTTCAACCATGTTTTTTTTAGTAAAATGGCAACATGCATATAAGATTGTTATCATACTAACGTTCTAGTATTTATAAGAAATTAGTTTTCTTAGCTATAATTTATAATAATTTTTCTCTATGTGATTATAGTTACCTTTTTTTAATCGCTATTCGCCGCGTGCGGTTTATCAGCGTTAGTAACAAAAAAAGGCGCGAGTATTGCAAGTTTTTCATTTTACGATTTCGCGTGTCGCTACGCGCGAGGCAAAAGGTCGCAATGATTCCGGATCCCGGGCGGAAAATCCCGAACAGATTCGCATGAATCATGCAATAAATCCCGCGACGGCATCGCTGACGAAAGCCGTGGTTTTTGCACAGAACCGAGGCAGTCGTTAATTGTTTTGTTTGCATCTACTTTGCATTTGGTGGCGGCGCGATTTATCGCGCTGTTGGCATCGCGAAAGGCGGCCCGGGGGATGATAGGGGTGTGGGGGATAGCGGTAGGCGATGCATTGCGCGTACCGGAAATCAAAATTAATGCGGCTAATTTGCAGCTCGAGGTGGGGACATTAGCGTAACAAATTTATGCTCCGTCGTTTCGGCGAACGCAATGACAGGAGATTCGCTTGAACGGCCGTGTAACAAAGAGATTATCCGGCCGAATTAAATTTCTGCATCGCATCGTTTTATATGTTATTAATTAATCAGCTTAACTCGCAATTCGTGTGATTGACTGCTAGCGGGTTATGATTTATTTTATCTCTATTTATTTTTACTTTTACGAGAAGCGAGAATAATCCTTTTGTATCTCTCTCAGCAAACCGGTTGTACAAAGTATAATTACTGGTTTCCTGATATTCACAGGATAATACTAAAATTATACGAAGAAGGGAACAAACAATAAGATAGACATAAATAATATAGGTATAAGCAAAAAGTATAAAAGAAAAATAAAAAGAATATAAAATAAACTACAAAAATAATTATTAGGATTAATTATCTTTAGTTAGGGTTAATTTTAAAATTCTACTATAATGTTTGTGATAATAATCTTGTATGCATGTTATTACTACTACTTCCATGTTAGAACAACCAAAAATATGGTTGGAAGAAAAAATGACTATCATTTTAGTTAAATCAACCATTTTTTCTTTCAGTGTGTGCAGTGAAAAAAAATGTAACGTTATTTTGTCGAAATAATACTTGGACAGCATTAATGATATTTTGCTGCTACTTATATACAGAAAGAATTTTATAGTAAAAATTGCTATAGAATTTTATGACCGAGGAATAGTTTGATATTCTGCAGTAACTGATGATCCTTTCGTTTTATATTTTAAAAATTGAAATGAGCTATTATAAAAAACTATGTTCCTTAGCAAGGTAGACGTTACCGGCGATCCGTTCTTGTGCTTCTAGAAACATTGCGTAGAGTACTTCAAAAAGATGTTAACGCTTATATGGAGAATTTGCTTCAAGAAAATGTTAACACTTATATGGAGAAAAAGTTACCTCCATATATAGAAGGTGCTTCAAGAAAAATGTTAACACTCATATGGAAGTAACTTTTCCTCCATATAAGTGCTATTCTCCATATAAGTGTTAATGTTTTTTTTTTAATATCCTGTAAAATAGAAAAGAATTTATATGAAAAGAAACCATACTAATCTATTCGTATATAGAAACTTTTTTGTTTCTTTTTTTTTTACTAATATTCCGCTTGTATTCAGTTTGAATAGAATTCGGATTTAGTGTTCGACGAATATGCAAGAAAATTATTCATTATATAGGTACAGAGAATCATGAAATAGATTCTTCCGCAGAAACTTAACATCAGATTACGTTCAGCAGAATAAAAACGATCACGGCATAACAAGTGCACAGCCGGCGACAACACGGAGACGTTCGCTCACTTGTACAAATTTCTATCGCGCGGCACGAAATCGGTATAAAAGCGAAGTTTACAGAAATAACATGTCGTAGGAAAATTGTGCGATACATCTTCGGCGATATTCGTATGAGAATCGGTACGATCTCATGTAAACACGAAGACAAAATCTATCGAAGTAAGAGAAAAACACTTTCTGCATACGTCGTGAAAACATTTTATAATTGACTCGTCGTTTGCATTCGACGCGACGACTATCGCCGGTGTTTTCACTCGCGTTCTCGTCGTGGTGGCATAACGATCGTGACGTTCGATCGCGCGAGAGATCGAGCCGGCAACCTGCGAACAGATCAGGCTCGCAGCAATGACCAGGCGATGGCGCAGGTGACGACGATCTCGGGTATTTCCAAGAGTCCGTGTTGTCGTCCGTCTTTCGGTGGCCGACACGATCGAGTTGGCCAACTCGGCGGCACCTTGGAAAATGTAAGCATGTCCTGGCTTCAGGTGAGCAAACAGGTGCATTCGATCAGGGGATCAGGTTGCGCGGGAGATCGGTCAGGTAACATTCCCAACCGGTTCGCCGCTCAGGAAAGTCACGTGGACGGACGATGGCCGCCGCCGTGGCGGTCGTCTCGATGATCGTTTTACGAGCGAGGACGGAGTGAAGGCAAATAATGTACGTGGTGTCTGATTCGTGCGTGCGTCGTTCAGTCTATTAAATCATAGTATATCCGCGAAGTATGCGAAAGGAAATTGCTTCAAATTATCGTTATTCTTTTGGACCCCCACTATATTTTTATAATAAAATAGTAATAGTAACATACGTATAAGTTATCATTACTAATGTTTAAGTAGCATTTAATAAAAAAATAGTTTCCTTGACCATAATTTCGAATAATTATTTTTCTACGTGACTATAGTTAGACGTACTATAGTTAGAAGTACTAAACAACTCTCGGTTTGGCCGAGATTCGAACCATGTTTTGTTAATTTAGCACAAATTTTTCGGTTAGAATCTCGGCTAAAGAAATTTAGAATGGTTTGCGCCTCAGCTATACCGATTTTGTGAAAATTTTAATTAAAATTGCCGGATTTCTCGGTTTGGCCGAAATTTGAACCATTTTTGACTAATTTAGCACAGATTTTAAATATTTTCGGTTGGAATTTCGGCTAACACTAGATTTACGGGACCCATCAATTTGACGGGTTTCGGATTTCACGAGCAAAATTACAGAAACTATTATTATTATTTTCTAGCAATTTTTGTTGACTTTTATTAATAGAATGATACGAATATATATCAAAATTATTCATTTACTCCGCAGACTTCTAATTTTGAAATTCTCTATATCGTATATCTATTTCTCTGGATAATTGTCCCGAGTGCTAAAGTAATTTAGAATGGTTTGTATCTCAAATATACCGATTTTGTTAAAATTATTTACCTGTATCTTGTATTCAATTTTATTTCTTATGCATTTTTGTTGTACTTGATGATAGCAGTGAGAACATTAGAAAGCTATAAACTGTCTGTGAAACTCAAAGTAGGACAAAATTTAAAAAATATGACCTAAATATTTTTTATGTACTTCTACATTTGTGTAAAATTAGAAAGAAATCGAAGTGTACCTTTTACTTGTGAGTTATTTTGATATATCAGCCACGCTAATGTAATCGATCATGTTGTGGTAACCAAAAATCGGTTGGGGTGACATTTACCAATGATACACTTTAATCAGAGCAATCAGATATCCTCACTGTTACGCCAGTGTAACTTAGCAATCGCTATGTGGTTGTAGTAACCATATAATTAGTTATTCCGTATTTTACCATTGAATCTGGTCGCACAACCAGATTATGCGTGAGCCAACTATTCTGTTTTTCTCTGCGTGATTTTAATTAAATATTTGTGCACTGTGTGCATTGATGGCGTGTATCGCATTAATTCAGTCATTTAGATTGATCGCGCAGTCGGCGAACTTGAGGTCGCTGGCATTGACATTTTCCGCGTGATCGTGCAGCGAGACTTATTATTTAACAAATTGACGTAATGTGTCGCGAGCGCGCGTGCGCTCTCGCGGGGCGATTAAAACGCTCGTGGAAAAAAATGTCAGGAACGGCTACGATGCTCCTCGTCACTTGGTATCCTGATAATGGCCACCTGGTCGCGCACCTGAACTACCTGAACCGTAAATTTATCTGCGCATAAAGACCGTGCCGAGAGAATCCTCCTTACGATCTTTACCGCTCTGGTAAAAGGAGATTCGTTTTGTTTCGAATCTTTCCTAAGTCACGGCCGTCCTTTCTAAGCGCGCACTACGTCGTGACGTGGCGCGTATCTCGCGATCGCTGTTGCTTCGGCTTTAACTTTCTCATTCCGACGTGGGATATTTCTATCTAGATGATAATTTCATCGACGAAATGTCAAAACGGGTATCATTGCGCGCGATCCGACATGATCTCCAAAAATCATTATTCATATAATAGTAATAATAGTTGTGGACAAGTAAACATTTTTTGACTACACGAAAAAGAACATGAGAACACGAAAAAACACGAAGATAAAGAAAAGGAAAATAACTAGCATATAAAAGAATGTTATACACTAAGAAAAAAAATTTGAAGAATAAAAAACTTTTGCGCATCTTCGACCGACACATACATACGGATTATTTTTAATTAGATTTTACTATTTGGACGCGATAATTCGAGTTAAACGCGGCACGACTTGCAACTAATTTACAATTTACTTTAGCTAATGTATTTATCGGTCTATTGCCAAGAAAAATTTTATCTCAATTTCATGTCATTCTATATCCTGGTTTTACGCATAGTGCGTATCATAGATTTGAATCACTGAATAGATTAGAATGAAAATATTTCATTATACATGCGAAGACTGTCACTTATAATATATTTATTAAATACTTGGTCGGAATATTCTTCCTCGGCGAAATTGCAAAGTCAATATATCTTTAGAAAATAATATTTATTTTCTAGAGATTATTTATTAGTTTATTTATTAGAGGGATTTCTAGGGATTTATTTAATAGAAACATTCTTGCTTTTAGGATAATACAACACGATTACACGGGAGAATCGCTATCGATAAAAGTCTCATAATGACAGAAACGTCGAGTCTATCTTCGTTTTCGTTGTATGGAATGCAGGAACTTCAGTCGAATTCAATTAAATCGAGTTACTCCGTCAATCAGTCTTGAGCACTTTGACATTTCGATGACATTTCCTAAATCGCGATACTGGACTCCAATATTTATAAGCCAAGCGCCCGGAGACGTGCTCGGTCTTCTAAGTTTTAGATTCTAGCAACGACCCGACTTGGCCTTTCCTACTCGAGAGACCGCTCACGGACGAGTTTTACGGGGATTTCTAAACGTTTCATGTCTATCGACTCTCCGAAAGCTATATAAATTAATTCTACTGAAATATCAAACGTACCTCATGTAGTCTCGAGAGAAGTCGTCCTTCCACTTGAACACGCTCTTTAATTCGCGCTGCGGCTCATCAAACTGCCTCATTCTTTTGCGAGACGTATTAACTATTAAATTATTCGTTCGTCTAGGTCTAGGACGCGGCTAATTAATGTCAAGTTTGTTTCCTCGAGAGCGACCTTCTACGCTGATAACACGTTTCGTTGTTTGTACGAGAGTCGGCAAATGTCAGTTATATTTTCTCCTCCAGATTGTATCCTGGTTATGCGCATATCATAGATTCGAGCCGTTGGTCTCACGGACATGTGTCATTACGAACAAATGAAACCTGTCGCTTATAATATACAAGGCGTTTTGTGGGAAAGTAGAACGGATTAAGATGAACATAGAAGTCCTATATATTATTTTGCGATATTCGCAATAATAGTCGAGATATTAATTAAAAAAGATTAATGAATAATTACGCGCAAAATGCTTTACTCTCTCTTCTAATCTTATTAGAAATATTTCTGTGTTTAATAAAAAATTCGAATAACACGTGTACAATGATCGAAGATGATTACACAACGGGAAAATCGTCTCATCAATGAAGGTTTACGATGACGGTTCAGTTGTCGCAGTAATAATACCGACACTCTCCTTCATTCGTCTTGTACAAATAATTCTTTTCCGCGATCTCTAGTGACCTGTAATCTGACATGAATCGGGGTGTTAGAAAATTGGATTGGTCGGCTATTGACCCACGCAACATTCTCGAAGCGACAATTGACGTAGCTCGAGCGAGCTGAACATTTCCCCAGGTCAGGAGAACAGCACGAGCGTAAGCGCGATAGGTCAGCGCAGTTCTAAGGTGAATGTACCGAGGAATATGTCGCTGTATCGCGTCTTCGTAGAGCTGATAACGCGAGTAGTGTGGTAGTGCGGTTTGTAGTAGGGCAACATATGCGTTCGTGGTTTCATCCTTCGAAGAGGTTCGACTTGCGCTTCGAGATCTTTCATATTGAGTTGCCAATAACATCTTTGGCAGCGTGCCGAATTAAAAACGCATCAAGACGCTAAATTCCGGCAAATTTCGACAGATTTTAGCGGGACAATTAGTTCCGCTCAGTTCCGTGGATTCTTTATAAGCTGTGCTCGTCGAGCATGAACACGAAGAGAATTTTGTAATCAAAATTATTGTAGGACTTCTGCAGTAATTCACTATCCTTTTACTTTATATGTTCTACTTAAATATCGAGAGTAAAAAAATAGTTGGTCTAGCTAAAATTATAATTGCTTTTGGCTTCAATCAGACTTTTTGTAGTAAAAAAGGCTAGTAGCAATCCAAGTCGAAATTTTTATGCTACTTTTAGCCTCAATATTTATTTATCACCTATTTATTACCTATTTTAACACTCTGAAGCTTGTATCTTTTGATTCTATTTATTTCACAATTTTGCGATAAAAGTCTGTTTTAGAAGCTATAAGTGACATTTTGTGCGTTTTTATTTTTTATTTAGAGACACTAAATAGGATTTCAGCTTCCATGTGTATAGATATACTCTGATTCTTTAGAATGTACAAATGTTAGAAAGTTTAAGTCAAAAATAGGATTTCGACTCGGGAACATGCACACATAAGGTTATTATCATTAACTAGAATTTAATAAGAAGGGGGACGAGAAATGGTTTTCTTGACTACAATTTA
Organism: Odontomachus brunneus; assembly: GCF_010583005.1. Lineage (NCBI taxonomy): Eukaryota > Metazoa > Arthropoda > Insecta > Hymenoptera > Formicidae > Odontomachus > Odontomachus brunneus. The sequence goes on along the minus strand of NW_022639467.1, from coordinate 2,131,694 downwards.
TAACAATTTTTCTGCGTGCACGTGGAAAGAAAATTTCAGTTCGTGCAACTGAATAGGGACCAGATGAAAAACTCGTTGACGAGAAATAATATCTCTATTATTGTGACAGGAAACATTCGTCTGAAACATTCAACTGCATTAAACTCGGTTGAGGTAACTGAGAGCAGTTGGCTGAATAAAAACCTCCTACAAGAATCTTTCTTTTTTTATAACAGAGTTTTCCATCTGCTTCCCAAACATAACAGAAAATTCAGTTGCACTAATGATGTTGTTTTTTTCCGTGTGTGATTATAATTACAAATATCAAACATTTTGTTCTCAGTGCATTTCAGAGGAACGGAAATGTTAAAACTATGTTTTTAGCGAAATTTACCACGTTTCTTAGCAAGATAGAGCTTATTTAGTCTATTTCTGGATTACTAAAAACATAGTAAAATTGAGAAGAATTTGTAGGAAAAGGAAAGCTACAATATTCTCTTGGTGTACTGACTGCTTGACATTTAAACGCTAAGTGATACAGAATTTGCGGCCGGCTGGTTAAACAAAGTGGATTCTTTAGCACGAGGTCGACTGCGTGAATTAGCATATTCGAACGAAATGAAAATCTGTTAGCGACAGCGTCGTAGGTGTTGCAACTAGACAATCCAATCTCATAGCATTCCTGGATACGATACTAGTTCCGTTCGATTCAAGGACTCGTCAGACCATTTGTACTAATTTTGACGAGTATCCTGTTTATACTCAATTTACATTGATCATTTGCATCAATGCGTCGACGATTAAACCTATTTTACGCGGAATCTTAAATAATTAATCTCTCAACCGCGCCGACAACTTTTTTAAATTATAATAAATTAACTCAGCGAGGAGATTTTTATCTGGAGAAAGGATATCGACAAGTGATGGTGTTTGTTGGAACTTAAAAATTCTCAACATCTCAGTGCTTAAACTGTAGTAATTCAACTGTGTTTATAAGTAATAATTTAGGAAAGTTATAAAGGTCAATGCGACACACATACACACACACATTTATACTCAAGATAATTAGAGGATCGCTCATTTAAATACTTATATCGCCTAGTGGATAAAATATCTTACCTTTATTAACATATATTTTATTTTAATCTTTATTATATTTTTTAACATTTTTATCTAATTTTATCTAATAGATCTCTTGAATTAATTTTGCTTTTAATAGATATTTAAAGATCGATTATTTTTTATTGATTATTTTTTGGATATTTCTCTAATTTTTTACCCAATAGATCGCTTGAATTTATTTTATTCAAATTTATACTTCCTAAGTTAATTTCACCCAATAGAAATATCTGAAGTATCGATTAACTTATTTTAGTATTTTTTAAAGTTTCAAATTGATTTGTGTTCTACAATATTTTGCGATCAATGTACCCAGATTCTTAAATGTTCAAACGAGCATGTTGTTATTCGCTTTTATATTTACTCGATAGGATCCTCTTTAATTCGAACAGTGCAACTTTCATACAAACGGGAAACAATCCCGGCTGTGCTACATCTTATTCGTTCGGCCGAAAGAACAAATGAAAGAAAAAAAGAAAGAGGCAAAGAAAGAAACAGACAAAAGAGAGCGACTTGCAGTATCGTGTTGCGCTGACGCGTTTTGTTGTTAACCTGTTACCTTCGCGACCAGTTTACCCCTACCTACGGACATACGTCGTTCTAGCCCGCGAACGAGAACGTTGTTTGAGTGGAGGAGAAGCAACGGGAGAGGGAATGACGCGGAAGGAGAACGCAGGTGGAAGGTGGAGGAGGGGCAGCAGGGAAAGGAGAGGGGGGAGGATAGAACGTAAACTGTGACCTTACACCTTCAGGCAGGTGAAACATCCTGCCGTCTCTGCTACCCTGCTCGCCCACGCTCGCGGAATTCACCTGAAAAGGAAATCTCTCTTGGCGTCGGCCGCTTTACCTGTTTGCGATGCGCGCGCTAGACGAGTCGTTATCGTCGTTATCGCAGCCGACGGTGGCGGCGGTGTCGTCGACGTCGTCGTCATCGACGTTGTCGACGCTCGGCGCAGCCGCGGCTCATCCTTCCTTCCTTCAGCAACTCCGAACGGCTGTTCTCCTGATACTCGCCAGTCGTCGAAATCATTCAGACCATTTCGCACGCGACATGGTGTACTGCAGGTACACGGATAATTTTCTATTCGCGCGTCAGTCGTCGTTGGACACACAGAGAACGTCACGTCGCGCATGTGACGCTACCTCGAAAGCGAGAGGAATGTCTCTTTATGGGCTCTCTACAATAAGTCATTAGTTACAAGCCGTAAGCAAGCTGACCAGTCGATTATTTTTGAAAAAAATCGACTGTGATTAGTCAGTATGCTTACGTTAGTTACGTTGTAACTAACAGCTTATTGTAGAAAACCCATTGGATAGATACGATTGATTTTATATATATATATATATATATATATATATATTATTATTATTATTATTATTATTATTATGACAGAACAGAGCAGAACAGAATTTACATATCACGGTCAAATTCAATGCACCGCATGAGTATCATGAGGCAATTACCTATACGCCAATTAATTTGTATATCGATCGGAACGGACTTTAGCGTGATTTTGTGAAGCGTCGACGTTAATTGGGCTCTTTTGTACGTGCGCATCAGAGTAACGTCGCACGTGTTATCTTATCAATGTAAGCCAATGAAGTAGCGCTTCCTGCTTCCAGCAAGTCTCGCGTTATCGGAATTATCGGAATTTCAGTCGCGACACTTCCGCGGCGCGTCCTCCGCTTGTGTTCAAACGTTGTGTGTACTCGTCGCGCTTATCCACCGTACTGTTGCACGAGGATGAGGTCGGGCGACGATTCCTCCGGCAAATATTCCTCAGAACAAGCTTTACTTCCGCGGGATTTCCGCGAGAAATCAATTGACGCTTATTACGAAGTTTGCGCTCAAGCGGAGCAAGACGGCCGACCGTTCGTATCGGTGTTTGCGCGTCTTAATTAAAACTCTCTATCTAGCTCGGGAAGAGCTCGAGAGTTGGATGATGGCGGAGGGCGTCGGAAAAGAGAGAAGAGAGACAGGAGAGAAGAGAGAGGAGAGGAACAGAGAAAGAGAGCGGGTCGGTTCGGTCTTTGAATGACAATGAGAGAGGGGGGGAGGGAGAGGAGGTTAGGCTAGAGGTACCTTCGAAGGTAAAGGTGGGAGGTGTGGGTGTTGAGCCAGGTAAAATGCTGCACCTCTGCTTCCCAGGCGAGCAGGCGATCGAGGAATCGGCTCGAGTGCAGGCGCAGGTTGAGCGTCGTGCCGATGCCTGAGTCGCCTGAACCGTGATCTGCGAGAGAAACATGAGACGGGCGTTTCCGGTGTCTCTCATTAGTCGCGCAGTTCCGAGTAATTAGATGTCGTATCGTCTAATGACTTTCGCCGCAGTTCGATGAGAGTGAGGGAGGCGACCGTGCGAACTTACCGTGCTGTCTTGCCTTGCCACGCAATTGGGCAATGCTAGTGCATGCTGGTGAGCCTTCTCTCGAAGGAGGGAATCTTGATCGTTTCCTTCGGGCTCATCTTGCATTTTGGGATATTGGCAAATTAGAAATATGTGCTTCTCACATTGATAACGGCGATTGAGTATGACCGTCACGCCGCGGTATGATGAGATAATTATGTGGCGGCTTTGTCCCGGTATGATTGTGTATAGCTGTAAACATAGCGGAATTACGGGGAATGTACCGCAATTACGGCGTGCGGCTTAATACTGAAATATCGTCTGCTGTAGAATTCGTGGCTAATGTTGCTTGGATGAAGTATTTTATCTTAATATGAAAACGTTTTCTCTTTCTCTCTCTTTCTTCCCCTCTCTATCTCTCTTTCCCCGAAAAGATTTCTACAAACTGGTTTAAACATTTCTTTTATTCTAAAAGAGAAACTTATGCATCCATCGTTTATATATGAGATGCGTCAGAGTATCGAGCATTAATTGATGAAAATTTTCTTTGATTGAAATAATAAGCAAGACTAATTATCGTCGTGTGTACAGAATCGCATATACTTTCTTCTATTGATGAAATAATTTTTTTTATGTAATTGACTATACATTGATTAATAATTAATTTTATCAGTCGATTAAATTATTCGTGATTGGATATATGACGATTGATGATTTTGGATTGCTGACTGACCGATTATTTTAGTCAAAGATAATAATAATTTTAACCGATCAATGTACCCGATACTTTTTCTGATGCACATAAGTGCACGCACACACATACATACACACACATATACAATACGTCTATAGAATATATTAGCCAGGAAATACTTTCGCATATTCACGAAATATAATGTAGCTATATCTGATCTTTTTATTAATCCATTTAGATTTGCTGGTCAAAACTCCCATTAGTGTAGCACGAATATTTTGCATTCACTAGCGCTGATCGTTACTTGAGATGCGTTCGTCCCTTCGAAATACTCAGTGACGCCTGCGTGTCGAAAGAGGCTCATTATTGCGCCGGTCACGCGCACCAAGGTGCGAGACGCGGCACGTTGGTTGCGATCGACGTGCGCAGAGTCGCTGGTTATTGGTATCGATGTACCAGGAGACCAGGAGACGGTCGCAGGTACGCTCTCGCGCGCCTCGTGGTCGCTTTCGCGTCCTGCTTTCGCGTCGGCGAACGTCGCGAGGACGATTGTCCCGGAAAGAAAGAGAGAAAGAATGAGTGAGCGAGTTCAATTATTCGCAGCACAATCGTCGACGACACCTCTCAGTTCCGGCTTAGGTGTTCCTTGCCAGTGTTGAGAATTAACGAGTAAAAACTTTTATTGACTAAAATAATCGACAAATTAATAATCAAAATTAATCAGTCGTCATACATATGAAATCATAAATTATTTCATTGATTAATGACATTCACGACATTATTAATCAAAGCTTGATGTGACTGGTTTTACACTAATGAATAAATAGTTTCAACAATCGATATGATTATTCCTGATTACATACATGATGATTGATTAATGTTAATAATCGATTCGTTGATTACTTTAAAAAAGAAAATTAATTTAAGCAAAAAACTTTTTATTGACTAATGCCCAATACTCTTTCCAAATCGTATATTCGGATATTCGTGCATTCTAGACGAAATTATGAGCGTATTCGGTAGTTTCTTTATTATGAAAAGAATAATGATAATTAGACAATAAATAATAGCACGGATAGAGAAATTAAACACTGCAATCGCAGTAGGGAGAATGGATGTGCTTTAAAAGACTCAGTTCTTCTCGACGAGAAGAAAACAAAAGATGCTGTTAATATTTAACAAAGTGCATTGTTATCGTGTTCAATTATATATTTCTTTCCAATTCTTTCCGTTTATATATTTTTTTTCAATTATATATTTCTTGTATATTACGACGAATTTCATTCATACTTCGGTATTTGCAATTATGCATATGAATGCTCATTGGTTGGTTCTTAAACAAATGGATATTATGTAGGACACGGCCATCGAGAAGCGGAAGTTGTGAAATTTAGCATGAATTTTAATTAGCCATCGAGCTGACCACACAATTAGTAAATTCTTCGACGGTTTTTTATCAGTTATGCATAAAGTGGCATTTTAAGCAATCGGTTTGCCTTGATATTTCCAGTAAAATACGAAATTAATGATGTTTTGTGTGATATTATTGCTTTCAAGGATGAAAGCGAATGATAAGGATAAAAAATGTGACACAAAGTGTAAAATTATTTTTGGTATCTGCATAAAAATGTTTGATCGGATGAGCTAATCTCTGATGAAATATGAACGATTCAGGACTTTCGATTGAGATAGCCAAAATTATATCTAAGTTAATTCTGTTTAGTAAACGGTATAATTATTTACTTATTATTTACTATTTAAATTAACCAGAAATCTTGATAATTTAACTGAATTCTGATAATTGCAAACAAGATTTCTGAATTGCTCGTATTTTACCAGAAATTAGTTCTTCAAATAAGCTTTTTTCCTCAGCTAACATAATATATAATAAATGCTAAATTAATTAATTATAATTATTACTACTAAATTAATAATGACTATACTTTATATATCTCATTTTTTCTGTCTTTCTCTTTTTGTTTCTTTTTCTCCGTGAACAGATTTTTCCGATTGGATGTTTAAAAAGAGTCACATATAAAAGTTATGCTTGAATGTCACGTTAAATAAAATAATGAGTGTCAATTATCTTGGCATTAAATAGTCAATTATCTTAGCATTAAAGACACACTGAAATCAGAATTTTTTTTCAATAATCTCAGCCGGCCAAGCGTTACTATTCAGGACGTGCGAAGCTCCCGGTATGAATTTAAGCAGGAACTTCAATGAGCTGTTGCTTCGATCTCTTCGTGAATCTCACGGCGAAAAGGCGCAATATATACGGAAGTGACGTCGAAAGATGGCCTTCGGAGGCTTCGCTATGTGCCGGCTCGCGTCGCGTTTCAAAGTTTCGCCGAGCGTGACTTTTTTGCGCGTCTCGCTGGAACCAAAGCAACGTTCCGTTCGGCAATTCCATGAAACTCGGCGGCGCAGCAAAATAAGACCGTGCTGAGCAACTTTGAAACTTCAGCGCGCCCGGCGAATACCGTCTGCCCTAAGAATGCGCGGATAGAATTTTATGAATTCGCGCGAAACATGGGGAGGCTGAAGAAATGCTGCGCGTCGCGCGATCACCTCACTTGTTAGTGCAAATTACATGCACGATTATCGCACGACGTGTGCGATAATCGTAGCCGTTGTTGCTTCCGCCCTTCCCACCGCGAAACCCGGAGGAAATCACAGGGATTTGAATAGAATGCTTTCAGCTGCACATGGAACATTTGAGGATGAAACATGCCGAGCCACGCTGTTTCGCACTGATTTCAAGGTACATAAGGTAAACGTCCCAGTGGTCGAACGATTGACATATTGGTTTTGTATTTTTCTTTGTTGAAATGCTTTTCAATATATAAAACAATATAATAAATGAAAAGAAATATTTAGTTACTTTGTGATTTTGTTTCATTTATTGATAAGTATCTTAACAAACACAAGTATATTATTAGTAATTCAATTATCGGTATACGTTCAATCACTAGGACGTTTACCTTATACTTTGAAACACGCACATCTGTGTGCCGGAAAGAGCGCGAGCAAGGAGACGATGAATTCGTAAAATCTTCTTCTTTTTTTTATTTTGGCTGACAAAGGAGGTCTTTTCAACCTATTCCCAAAAAAACCACTCATTCGATGTGAGAAAACTAGTTTTTTAGAAGGCCGTGCCTAGTTGTAGCGCAGTACCAGGATCGTCATATTTATTTATTTTTTCCAATTCGTAAAGTAAATATGTGCGAAAGGAAAGCGCGGAAACTCCAAGAAGTTGGCGCAGCTGATGGATTAATTAAAAGAAGCTCGAAGACGCGCGGGCAATCTCGCGCGATCGCTCGGGTTGCCTTCGCTCGTGGGCGCCACAAAGCCGGCCCTGGAGAAATCCAGGCTCAGGTGAGCTCCCGGGACAGGTATATCGATCAGGTGGTTAATTAAATACCGTATATACCTCTCTCCGCGGACCTTCCGATCCCGGGCTGCGGTCCTGCTACTCCTGAAAGCGCGGCGGCTGCTGCTGCTCGCAGCTGATTCGAACTGAAAGCCGCCGCGTGTTGAGCCGAGAGAGAGTCGGTCTTTCCGTCAATCAACAGGTGGCTTTTCGCCGCGTATCTCTGCAGGGAGCAGCGGGCGATGTCGGTGGACGAGGGGGTGGGTTGCCTCTCGCTGTAACGAAGGATCCTTCCGATCGCGAGCTCCTGAAAATTAAACCCCGAGCCCTCCACTCGACGCGACTTCGATCGATTATTGTTCCGGCGGCGCCGCTCCTTCTCCGCAGTTAATTTTACATCGACGTGAGAGCATTCGAGATCGCCCTCGGGGATTGCGAGCGATAATTGGAGCGCTAGGTGCGGGCGTGACGCTGCGAAGCTATCGAGCACGCGAGGGTGGATAGGCGGGGGTGGATGGGTGTGGGGGTGGCTAGGGTGGCAATGGGCGCCACACGGAGGTAGATTCCACTTATCGAACTCGCTGATAACTTCTGTTCGATTGCTGGAAATCGCGCGGCTTCATTGTTATCGGATAATAGCGCCGGATAATTGCAATCTGTGACGAACGGCGATTGAGTAACGCGGATGGTATTGTGGTTACTACGGTGACGTGGCGAGTCGTTGGAATTTTATATCAATCGTTGTTGAGTCACACTGTGTCCTTAAAGCTTGCTTCGTGAATCTTTGACATGGGCTCTGCATTACCAAGGTACTTTCACAGTACTCTCACAGATTTTCGAATGTTACAGAGGGAGTTGAATGAATAAGAAACTGAAAGTCGAGTGCAAAGCTCGCTTCAAACGATTCGCACTTTGCGGTAGAATTCAGGAAAAGATTATATTTTATGTATGTGATTATATACGAAGAGAATATTTTATAGTCTTTTTTTGTGTAAATTCTTTTTAATTTTGTTGTTTCTAATAGTATAGGAGTAAATTGTCTGCAAGATTTATCCTGCTGAGGAACATATAATGGAAGGAAAAATATCTAAAAAATTAAAAAATATTTTATTATATATATTCGTTGGTATTAATAAAATATTTATTTAAATCTAGATTTTCTTATTTAAATAGAACAATTTTCTTATTTAAATAAAATTTTCTTATTTAAATAAACAATTGCTTTTATGAGAAGTTAAACTCTTTTAAGGGAGTATCTTCTTATTTGAAAAAGATTTTATTAGTACAAATAATATAAGATATTATAATAATATATTCGATAGATACTAATTATATATTAGTATCTATCGAATAAATGTTTTTTATTTTTTAAATACTTTTTCTCTCACAGTTTATCTTTGGAAAATGTGTGCCCAGAAACATAGATTTTCATTAAAGTTATGATTTTCAACAAAGTTATATGGTAGTTCAAAGTTATATAAAGTTAGTAGTTCAGGAATAAACTATCAGTAAGATCCATCTTGCTGAGGAACATAGTAAATTTCCCTAGAAACATAGCAAATGTTTTCATAGCACATTTCAGTTTCTGAAATGTAAGTAACATGCACGAGAAGAAAGGTTAATCAATCACTGTGTGCAGAATGTCGATCTATTCATCGATTACAAAATTCTGTAGCAACTTCTTCCGCGGCAACTTCTACTGTTGTAAAATTCCCTCCGTACACAGGGAAGAAACATTCAAAGATTTATGAAACGTAAGACCTGTTCTTTCTGGCTGAGCTGGTGCGCTGCACTAGAACTTCTCCCCTTTTCCTCTCAACGCTGGATCACACACTCGTTTCGCTCTGAAGGCAAGAAATGCAACCTAGTGGAACGAAAAAGAACAGATCCGCGCGCACAGATTGGATGCAAGAAGGCTGCGACACGTTTCTGCTCAAAATATTTCGGAATATGAGCGAAAACCGCGGTCACGATTTTCGTGTGTTCCGGAACTCATCGGATCGGAAAGCGTCGCGATCTTTTTGCCGCCGACTGAGAACGCGCAAACATGCGCACGCAATTCAGACTCTCCGCTTCCCGCGGATAGAATTCTACAACCCCGAGCGCACCGTCGCGAATTCTACGTTACGCTCGAAAGCGAGTCTATCGGTAGATCTAGGACGAAATAGAGCGATGCCGTACATCACCCCTTCGCACAAAATAACGGTGCAACGCGCGGAGATTAAGCAGGCTGCCGGCGCTATAAATACATTCGCATTATGGGGAATCGCGCGAGTGCTCGGTTCGAATTAATTTTGCATCAAGTAGGCGAACTCTTTGCACGAAGCGGAGGCCCGTTCGCGACGCTGCAGGAGCGCTTAATTGTTTCCCGGTATGCTCCGCATGAGAACTGCTTCTGTACGCTGGCATAAAGTTAATTGTCTCCGCGTGCGCGTGTCGCGCCAGAACTGCACCCGCCTCCCTCTTCCCTCTCCTCCTCCTGCTCATCCTACACGTTGCTCTACCGCCTTATGGCAGACTCATTAATTCGCTCTACGAAGTCGTTGTCATTTGTTTACTACAGCATTTTCCGTGGAGTTTCTCATGCTTGTTTCCGAGCCGTTCTTACGAGATTTAAGGGAATGCTGACGCCGATGACAATCGATCGACAAACATGACGTCGAACAATGTCAATAACGCAGAGACGATCGTCACTGAGATAATTATGTTATCCTATTTCTTGTATATACAAAACTCATGTAATTGTGTATTGCTTTCTTTGACCAAATTCAGCGGAAAACCTAACCACGCATGTGTAGAAATTTTTCTGCAAACCTTTCGGTGATGATAACTTTATATGCATGTTATTTCTGCTATTTTTGTATTAATGACCAAAAAGTATAGATGGGACCAAAAACAACTGTATAATTTTAGTTGGATCAACAATATTTTTCTCTCTATAATGCAGTTATTATTGCGGATGATGCCTGCTAATCTTTTGCTTGGGAGCGAGATAAGAATTTTAAACGCGCAGCAAGACTACCTTCTTTGGCGCGTCATATTACGCAAACATAGTTACAATATTTGTAAATATATAACGCACATGCGTTTGCGTCAATATACATTTTTTTGACAGACGAGACGTCTGCGTGTGATGATGACACTGTTGCTGCTTCAGCATTCTTTAGCTCACTCGTACACCGCGGAGGGAACCGTAAACTTTGCAATTTCGATCGCACGCAAATCGCCACTCCACCGTCAACACGTCGGGCACACTGTTCCGCGCACTGTAGGGTGCGGGAAGGTCCGCTAAAATAGTTTAAACTGTATTCAGTACGGATATATCCAGAGCCTCGCGTGAGAAGATGTAGCTTAATTGCATTAAAATTAGATTTTCACTCGCCATTTTGGCGCAAACGATACCCCCGGGGCATTGTACGGGGCTGAATCTACTTTTAGACGCGAAATACTCTTAAACAGCGGTAACCCGTGGGCAAAAGAGAAGGGCGGGTCGGCGAGTGGGCGCAAAGAGAAGAGAAAGAGAAGGGGGCGGGGCAGGAGGGCAGAGGGGAGGTTGGATGGCGGAGGAGGGTGGGCGCACTTTGAGGTAGATCAAAGGAAAACGCGAACTCTTGCGAAATGTTGCCCATGGGGCCAAAGAGCAGCGCCTGTAAATGCATTTTCCGCTTTCCCGGTTATTCCGGATTATTACACGCGTCTCGGTGAACTCGTGCGAGAGAAACGCGCGCGTCGACACGCGCGTCCGACCGGCGGATGGGCGAAAAATTGCGGCGCCTTCTCGTTGCGCTCTCCTGCGTGAGCAAGCGTCGCTTCCGCGTCCGCGTTAAATTTATTATTCCATCAGTGATGCTGAATTATTATTATGTTGCTTTCGCGGGAGTGTCCGGCGCAGCGGCGTTGAAAATTTTAATTAACGAAACGTACACGATCGATTATCTCATTAGGCGTTGCGAAGCGTCGCTGTGAGATTTAAATGTTGATGAAAAATCCTGTTTATATCTTCGCCAGGAATCCAAGAAGCGCAAGCTTGGTGGAATTGCATTTTAAAAAGTGCAAAACAGTGAAGAGAGAAAACTTCCTGGTTCTTTATGAATGTTTTGCTCTGATAAAATTCAGTATAAATTGGACGTTTTTGCAATATCAAACTGATTAAATGTCAAGGTATTGACAAGGAGATAATTTAACTTCAGATGTTGAGTGTTTTTCTATTTCGTTGCGTAGGATCGCAAATACAGAGTGAAGGAACAAATGCCAATATATGAAATGGCATGTATTGTGTCAAGGACAAAAACAAAAATTTATAAAAAGAAATTTGTTTTTGTTCTAGAAAGGTATGATGAACAAATGTTTATATATTTCTCCAATGAGAAAAATATGAAATGAAGTATTTCTTGAGTATATGTTTCTAACTTATGAGAGATGTTTAAAAATTATTTAATATTTAAAACAGCTTGTAACTAACACTACGTAAAAAATATATATATTTTTTTAAGCATCTCTCATAAATTAAAAATATATACTCAAGAAATACTTCATTTCATATTTCTCATTGGATAAATATTTGTTTGTTTATACACGCGTCTGAGTCAGTTTCTGAGTCCACATGCGTGACGTTAAGTAACAATTCAGTGTTCTGTTGATTGAAGAAATACACTATCGCCACAGTTGTAAAATTCTGTGAAATTTGCAACCTCTACCGAATTTCGTCGCTCGGCTGTAGTGCGCCAGGGTTCGTTGCCGGTCGTGTCTTCCCCATCGATATTTCTCGTTTATTTTACATGCCTCCGAAATCACCCTGAAACTCGCATCGACGTTTACCCGGGGCCAATGCGGCGGTGGAACGATGTAATGGAAAGGGGATGGGCGCGCGCAGATCGCGAGATGGAGCGCGGAACGAAATAACGTATATAAAAAAGAAAGGAAGGAAAGAAGGAAGGAAGGAATGAAAAGAAGAAAAAAAAGGGAGGAAAGAGGGAAGGGAGGAAAGAGGGAAGAAAGGAAGAAAGAAAGGAAGAAAGAAAGAAAGAAAGGTAACGGCGGATCCCCTTCGATGTGTCTGACTAGGTGCTCCATTTTATCACTCGTGCACTTCTCCGCAGTGCGGCTCGGCTATAATACCTTCCCCACTTCCACCGGAAATAAACTGACGCTACGTAGAGCGCGCGCTCTCTCCTCCTAGAGATAGTCCATCGCGGCCGCGACAAAAGGAAACGGAGGACCTGATACTTGTCGTATTTCTTTATTGCTTGTTTCGACACTCGAGACCATCCGCCTTCGGAATGGGTACTAAAAATATCACCTGCGAGAAAGGCAGAGAGAGAGAGAGAGAGAGAGAGAGAGAGAGAGAGAGAGAGAGAGAGAGCACACA
>NW_022639467.1:2102547-2118303 GCF_010583005.1 Odontomachus brunneus | reverse complement strand
GAGAGAGAGAGAGAGAGAGAGAGAGAGAGAGAGAGAGAGAGAGAGAGAGACCGGGTACCGCGGGCTTCGACTGCGCTCCAACACGATATACAGACAGACACAACCAAAACGACATTACATGTTACGTAAAATCCTACTCGGGAGCGACACGGTATTAGAGCATCCCGAGTCGAAATTTTGATCCTATTTCCAGCCTTACTATTTCTGTTCGACATCTATTTTGATACTTTGAAACCTACATAAACCTCTTTTGATTCTCTTAAACGTATCCAAGTTGAAATTTTAATCCTACTTTCAGTCTCACTATTCTATTCAACGCCTATTCTAAAGTCTATAATAGAACCTATTCTGATGACTAAAGAAAGTGAAAAGGGAAATTTCGGGCATTATCAGAGTCAAAGTATCACTAGAATTAGTAAATTGTATCATTAGAATTAAATCTACTTTGCTACCTTAGCTCCTACTGCGTTGTAGAATATAAGGTTTAACATGGGGCCAAAATTTCGGGATTCTTCAGAATGCACAAATGTTTCTCTTCACTTCCGTGTAGTCTGACATCACATTTAGTTTCAATGTTTGACTTTTAATTTTGAATAATTTTCGACTGCGCGAAGTTGCTTCTCCCTTGCGATATCGTGAATTTCTCATCTCGTCGGCGTAGCTAACCATGCAACCGCGACCGCCGACATCATTTTCACGGCAGGGAGGCCATTTCCGCTCGTTCTGCCGACTTTCTCGCGCTTGAACTTCCATTCGCGTCTCGTTTTTCCCGTAAAACCGGAGATATTTGACGAAACCCGCGCCGATGGTCACTGTGCAAATACTATTTTGCGCTGTATACCGGTATCGTATTTACCGTCTCGACGTAACATCGACGTAACATCCCACAACTCGGCGATCTCATTCGTGTCTCACATTATCCCGGCCGTTATCTCTCGCGCGATCCCTTCCCTCTTCCCTCTCATCCTTTCATCCTCATTCTTCCATTCCCCTTCGATTACTCCGCTTCGCCGGCCTTAAGTACACGTCGGTGTGCAGGCAGGCGCGTGGGTAGACTGGGGAGGGTTTAGAGGGCATCTGGTACAAATAAGGAATATTGTCTGGAAAGACGTGGTCTGAAGGACGATCACATACGCGAGAGAGGCGGCGGCGGGCTGAGAGTCGATGCGGAGGGGGCTGCTTTACCGGATCGGCGAGAGGGGGACGATGGGGCGTTGGGGTGGCGGGCACTCTTCTACTCGGCGCCTCGCATTTTCTATTTCTTCCCTCTCGCCCTCCTTCTGTTTCCCAGCGAGAAGAAAATCTTCTCCCTTCGCGGCGGTAAATAGGGAGACCGGCAAGGTGCGGGGAGGTAAAGAGATGGCAGAGTGAAAGGGAGGGAGGGAGAGAAGGAGAGGCCGCTGATATCCGCGCGTATCGTTGCCAAGGCTTTTTCCCCAGGAACATCGCGAAAAGAACAGCTCCAGTTTGCGTCCCGATATCGGCCGGGCGTAAGACAGCTTTGTGTCGCTCCCGCGGATCGATTCCGCCATCATTTGTGCCACGACGGATTACTCGCTCCCATTCCCGCGCCCCCGTCCTCAGCCCCACTCGCATTTCTTAGACTTATTTCTACTAGCTGCGCGAGATTGGGGGATGATCGAAGGTTCGTTACGATTTGACCCTTAACCCCGAGGTTCCTGGGAGTGACCCTAAGCAATCTTTCGCAACGGTTCTCGATCGACGAGGAGAAAATTGCGGTGTATCCGAATAACATTTGCGATCGGAGTCAGAAGTAAATGGGGATAGGGTTGAAACGAGAGAAAGAGGAAGCTTACTTATACGATGTTCTTCATAAAGTGGAACTAACGATCTTTCAATTTAATTTTCTTCTGAAAGTGGAATTAACATTCGGAAAGTTTACAGTAATTCTGACACGTTGTCGAGCGTTGCAGCAATTGTCATGAATAAAAATACCTACGTGCGTTGGAATGAAATCTCGTCCGACTCGTTTCAATTTAGACGTATTTTTTTATCGTGATTGTGCACGTTAGTTGGTGTGTTTAAATGTTAAAGGCGAGCGAGCAAGGTATATGAAAGAGGGAGGCGATTTTGCAGGCGGATATCGCTACAGGCGTATTTGCCCCTGAGATTACTTTTTCCAGGTTTCTCATCTGCGAGCTATTTCTTTCTCGATGAAATCGCTCCTCACATTCCCTTTTCTTTATTTACTTAGACGCAAAGTACGTAACGGAACTGTATATGCGTGCGGCAAAGCGGGATATCCGTAACTTCCACACTTTCGTGCCGAAGGGAGCTAATCTTAACGTTTCATCACGTTGCGCCGAACCCTCGTTCGCCCTCGTCCTACCTTCCTCTTTACGATTTTCCGTTCGAGAGTGAAAGGGTGGCGATGCTATCGCGCATAAACAGCTTCGCGTTCAGCGCTCTCCCGACAATTACCGATGCAAAAACGTAGCACCTTGCCTTCGCTTTTTTCCATCCTTTCACGCCGGATCCGACAGTCGTTTATATTTATATTCCCTGCTCGACGCTTCCGGCGCGCAATAACGACTCAGTGGACGATAGCGGAGCTCGGGGATGACGTTACGACAGTGGTGAGGTAATAACGAGAGCCGCGAGGTGGAGAGTGCGGTGAACGGGAGTACAGGAGTGTTCGACTGCTTCCTCTGCGTACGATGTAGAGCGAGAAGTAGAAGAAGAGCAGGAGGAAGAGGAAGACGGGAGAAGAAGGAGGAGGAGGGAACGGAGAAGGAAGGAGAAACTTTGTTCGAGAAAGAGAGAGAGAGAGAGAAAAAGCCGAACTTTCATCTTTCTACGCTTTTATCCTTTCGCACCTTCCTTAATTCTCGTCTCTCCGCGAGGATAAGATGGAACGGAGCTCGCCGAGACCATCATTAATAACTTTTAATATCGTTCGCGGTCCCAGAAAGTCATTTCTGGATATTTGTTCCGCTACAATATCGCCCGGTTGGTTACCTGGCGCCGCGCTATTATATTGTGATTATTGCCCCACACCATGTCGCCGTTAATAACCCTCCGAACCCATGATTGACGAGGAAATTGTTGACTTTACGACCTAGCTGACAACATATATAAAATGGTAACTGCAGGACAAACACGCGCGAGAGAGAGAGAGTAAGTGAGAGAAAGAGAGAGAGAGAGAGAGAGAGAGAGAGAGAGAGAGAGATATGACGCGAAGAACTACGTGCTAGTTTGTGTTTCGAAACTTCACGGTGTGTTGACAAAAATCGCCAAGCCGGAGGAAACAAGTAAAATGAAATTATGAAGAAATTGCGACCTCTCTCTACATAATTTAGGAAGCTTTTTTTATCCCTATTAATTATTATCTATCAATTATTAAACAATCTGAACTACGATTCTGTACATTAACCATTCCATCTATTTCGTCAAGCTATTAGCGATAGACAGACTTTTATTAAGTTTGCCGCCTTAATATAGGAAATTGTTGACTTTACGACTTGTCTCGTAAGACATAGATATTTCGCTGTTCTACTCTCTGTCTCCATCTTTCTCTCTCCCCCACCTTCTTCTCTTCCTCTTTCTCTTTCTAGTTCTCTCTCGCGATTTTAAGAGCGTAACTGTAGATCATGTAATAAAGTAAGCGTGCGAGTAAATATATTAAGGCGACAAACTTGATGAAAGTCTGTCTATCGCTAATAGCTTGACGAAATAGATGGAATAGTTAATGTACAGAATCGTAGTTCAGATTGTTTAATAATTGATAGATAGTAATTAATAAGGATAAAAAAGCTTCCTAAATTATGTAGAGAGAGGTCGCAATTTCTTCATAATTTCATTTTACTTGTTTCCTCCGGCTTGGTGATTTTTGTCAACACACCGTGAAGTTTCGAAACACAAACTAGACACGTAGTTCTTCGCGTTATATTTCATACATATCTCTCTCTCTTTCTCTCTTTTTCTCTTACTTACTCTCTTCCTCTCTCGCGCGTGTTTGTCCTGCAGTTGCTATTTTATATGTTGTCAGCTAGGGTGCGATAGTGTTATCCAAGTTAGCGAAAGTCACTACCAAACTTCGTGAGGTTCGCGTCTTCATCGCAGCCCCCGACCTCGGAATAATTAACGTTTCTCAAGACGCTATATGCATAAATTAGTATCAAGCGCTTTCTCGTGACTCCGTACACGGCAGATCGATATTCTAAGTTTAATTAGAACCGAGCCGGCGCGACATCAAGCAGTATTTCGCAATCAAAGTTGTTCGCGGAGATTTCGGAGAATCGAATATTACGCGTGAATATTTCAAGAAAAACTAGTTCTCTAATTCAAATTACGCCCACACGACGATTACGTCTTTGCGAGACGTTCTTACAAATATGCATTTGCACGACGTGCTTGTAGGAACGTTGGAGTCCTTTTAGCGGCAAAGACGATTAGAAATATCGTCGGTCATTCTTGACTACTCAAGAAAGTGCATTTCTCTCCACGCTGAATGGAGACTGAGTTTAATCTCTGGAGAGCTACTTAGCGAAGGAAGTTTGTTCGATCGGAGGGCTTTCTTGTGGAAGCACCTGGCTGGCCTACCACCGCGGTGACGAAGAGCCCTAATTATCACTTGGCCGAACACGGTAGGGTCGCTCGCGGAAATTCGTCTCACAAATCTTTTCATTCTCGTCGATTTTCCCCCTCGATTCTTCACCCTGCGCTTTCGCCTAAAACTACCCTCACGCTTTCGTTCTGCCTCCGTCCAAGATTTGCATGTTCTGTAGATTTTTGGCTTCTTCTTTTTCCCGACACAGTTGCCTGCACTACGTGCGACCAAGTTTCTCGGTTATTTTCAATTAGCACTGGGTATTAGAGCCGTTCTCTCGGCTAGTTTAATCTTTTGCATTATAAATAAGGCATTAACCCGGAAATTACAACGAGTCCGTTGTACGTGCAAAATTACTTCTTATTACTTGTCTTCTCCCTTTGAAGCTTCCTTTCTCATTTCCAAGCCAGGAAGGAAGGTAGCATGTATAATTTGGTTGAATTTTTTATTTTATATGTACTTTATACGTTGTATTCCCATCATGGATAAATAATAGACCAACTTTGTAGGTTTACGGCATTAAAAAATTTAAATCCACTGAAATGGAATATTCTTCTCTCGATCCTTCCTCGCAATTATTAAGGCCGCGCTCAGACTCGGGTGAGATATCAGATGCAGCGCGTTGAATCGCTCGGCAACTCGAATGCGCGGTTCATACGACCGTTCGTGATTTTCAGCCCGCGAGATCCCGCCGACAGTGATGTCGATATTGAGTAGATGGGACGCGGAATCGCGAAGTGACGCCTTTCGTATTAACCCTTTGCGGCATGATGGGTCGCACAGGCCGACCCCTTTTTCCGTTCAGTTTTTATAATTATTCTAACGAATTTTTAAATATCGGTTTTTTGTTTTCGTAAAGTCCCTACAAAAATCATAAATTTTTACTTGCTACTATTTTAAAATTTTTACTGATTATTATAAATACACAAATAGTCAAAGTTGGTGCTCTTTATGAAAAGTCATTTTCTACTAAATTATTATCAATATTGAAACAGCGATTTAGAACACCCTAAAACATTTTTTGGAATGGCAGATGCTTTTGCTACGTTGCTTTTTATTATAAATTAATAATCTGAAAAATATGGAAAAATCAATATATTCTACTGTAAATTCAAATAAGTAGTTGGAATATCTCTTAACGTTGTTCTATGAAATTTTAGGTCACTGAATTCTAATCTGAGGTAGAATTTTTCAAATTTTTTAAAATCCAAGATGGCACAACTAATATAAATTAATATGAATTTTAAAATTTTGCCTTCTGATTCATAATTAGCGACCCGAAAAATCCCTGGGTATAAGGTTCCAAGAAAATCTGGTCTGATACAAAAGAATTCATGACTAAAAGGTTAAATATGGAATATGATCGCGCCGGCACTCTCGGATTGGAATATCGTCACTTTTGCGACTCTCTCCCGTAAACGCTAAAAGTGACTCTCACGTGGGTGACATCTCGCGGGAGAATAATCCCGAAGTCAGGCGAGTCCGGGAGATTCACGAACTCGAGGGGAAGTCCGACGACCCGAATACGTTCTATTTACCTCCGAGTGGGCTCTAAATTTCGCTTCTCGGCGGCCGGCCTGAAGTCGCCCTTTTCCCGTCCTGATGAAAAGGGATAGGGAATATTTTCGGGCCGGCTAACCGTGAAACGAGATACGCGGAGGTTGACCCCGGGGCAGCTATATAGTGATCGATGAAGGCTCGAAGGATCCTCGAAGGCGGCCTGCCACCTCGCGCGAGTATCACTCCGTCGTCGGGGTGCGCGTGTGTACGTGTGCATGCGCGACACTGTATGTGAGCGTGCACACACGGGCCAGTCGCATGTGTCGGTACTCTCGGGATGATCCCGGCCGAGAGGTCCTGCACTCCCAGCTCCAGACGATGTTTTCCTTTCGTGCAGAATAGGAACTTTTACGCTGGCCGTCTAGGGATTTCCTTGGGAAGGGTCGCCTCCGACGCGGATAAGCCTCCGGAAGGGATATATGTACGGAGCCGAACTGGGAAAGGAGGAGGTGTCTATCCTTCGGACATATTCCGGCGTGCGCTCTCGCGAAATGAACATGGGCCGTTCAGTGAAACTGGAAAACACCGGCGGCTACAACTTTCGTCGATAACAATGCACGTCTTTTCATGCCTCTTTCGTTGTCTCTCTCATTGTTGACTTTTTGTGGGGCCCAAGCGTTAATTTCGTTGAAATACAATTTTTTCTTCATCAAATAGAGTCGTAAAAGATGTCCCTGATGAAGAATCTTGTGGCCCAAATCGACGGGAATCGTTACTTAGCCGATATAAAATATTCGAGAAGTACTTAAAGTGAATGCACACATTTGTGTACTGGGCTTTAAAGGGTTAACGCGGATAGACTGGAAGTTGTTATTATTGTTATTATTGTTGCTGTTGTTCTTGAGTGTAAGCGGGATTCAATTATGTTCCGTAGACGTTAATGTGTTTACAGTGAAGACGAGTTCTCCGGGACGCCGCCGTGGTTAGCCCAATCATAAGTGTATACTCATTGATCGATTTTTGCGAGATTCGCTGTTCTCGCGCGGTCTCCCCGGAAATTACTTTCGTTAATTATGTGACGTCGGCTTTGTTGGTCATCTAATATGCCGCTAACGAACATGGGAAGGTACTTAACAACTGTTAAGATGCATCCTCTTAGCAAACGCCTAAGTTGAGCTAAGAGCATTTCGGACTACTTTGCCAACTCGTATCGGATATGCTGCTTTAACGTTGTTTGACGCCAACTCTGCCATGTTTTCTTCCCCCTTCTCTCTCTTTCTTTCTTTATTTCTGTCTCGATATATGTGTTTAGATCATATAATTCAATTATAATCTGAATAGCTAATCAATATTAGAATTTTACTAAAATTTAAAGTGTAGGAGGTATAGTCGGTTGCAAATCGGCTTGTTGTACTTTTTATTGAATAAAGTCGCAAGTTATCAAAATTAAAAATCGCTACCAACACGTATGTGCAAATAATATATACAATAAATAAATACATAAAAATTGCTTCTTAAAATAATGTTTTTCTAATTTAAAATAAATAAAATAAATAAATTTTCTTTCAATTTTTACAAGTGCCACTCTGCACTGTCACTTTAACTCCTGTCACAACCGATTAGCAATTCTTTTGCTCTTTTAATTTTAGATTACTATATAACTTTTTCAAAAATCAATGCTCTTGAGCACATTTCTCTCCAGAAGTCTAGAAAAGTCTCAGCTATAAGATAGTAATGCAATAAAATTAAAATCTACAAGTAGATTTGGGGATAAATAATTGGGATAATATCATTCTATATACAATAGATAACTGCTTGTGACGAGTTTGAGCTGAAAGAGAAATATTTGAAAATTTACTTATAAAAGTTTGTTTCATAGAAAAAAACTATTTCCTAGAGCTTGAACTTTACATTCCACAAGTAGATTTTCAAGTATTTTTCTCTCGATATGATGAGGATCACGGGTTAAAAATTTCTAATCAATTTATTCGTAAGTTTCAAATTTATTTGATAACGGTGAAAAAATACTCTCCTCGTAACAAGGTGAATGTCGAGCGGCTATGAGTTTCATTCCCGACTTTTAACGCGTCGATACTCGTCATTCGTCTCTCTATCGCAATCCGACGGAGTGTAGCTTGTCGAGTATCCGTACTTGCGCGTATAAAACTTCGCGAGACGAAATGCATAAATAAATTCGCGATAAATTCGACGCGGTGATCAGCCGGTATTTTTTATGGTTCTCGCTAGCAATTTGCCGGGCGATTTCAGTCACCTGGAAACGATTGGCGGGACGGGTTGACGCGTCTGGCATTACGTCCCGCGAAACGAGACGAGGACGCGTATTCTTTCGAATTGCGACGATAAAACGCGCGCGGAAACCGACGACGGGAGCGTCGTGACAACGAAATCCCGTTAATTTCGCGAATAAAGCCGCCGCTGCCGCCCGCGGGGCGGGGAAACTTTTCTATGTTGAGCACGACTAGCGCGAATAATATCTGCGGCAACTGACATAAAGATCCATGTACGTGCCTCGCGGAAACGCCTGTCGAACGAAATATCTCCGTACAGTCGAAATCCTCAAAGAAATATTTTATAACATCTCCACGCGCGCATACCTAGGAAATCCGGAAATATTCAACCGTACTCCACGTATCCTATGCTCTGTCTCTCTCTTTCTCTCGATTATCCATGCGATTGCCACAAAGGACCGTCTCGACGGTTGAGAAGGAGCATTATCCCTTCAGCGATTACGAAGCGGGTCGATAATCCGGCATAGTTGTATAAATGTGCGAACGCAGCCAAGGCCTTCTCAATTCTCCTTCGCGTCGAATCGCGCACATCCTGCACATGAAGGAACACACGCGTTTGTTGGTGACATGATTCAAATTGTATAAAACTGTACATATACACCATGTACGACGCCATGTATGTTCTATCATTCCTCAGATCGAGAGTTGCACGACCTTCAGCCTTCCAACGTTTTAGATTGAAAATCGGACACAAGTAACTCTAATTATAATGACAGGATTATACTCCGGTTATAATGGCTTCATTGTAAAAAATTTTGTGTTAAATTTAACGCATCTCCCATGTCCCGATTTATCCACTCTAATTTCAGTGTTAATTTAACAAGGCAAATATGTTAACAAATAAACAATCTATTTGTACACTATACATATAAAATATGTCACTTAGGAAATATTTATTCTCGAAAATAATTATATTGCGAATTATTATGAGCGTAATATGTTATTATTAATCGTTATTCCGTGTTCTTCATTCTATTATTATTGCGCAAGTCCGTCGGCAATGATTGCCGATTTTGACAACAGATTTTGGTAAGCTCGCAACTTCACTGTGTCCAGACCGTTTCGCGACCCACCGCGAATCCCTCGGCGAAATTGCGAGGAGCTCGCAATTATCGGCGGCCACGTCGCGTCGAGAAGGCGACGGAACGATTAAACGACGCGACTTCGTTTCCCCGGCGTTTCCTCCGTTGTTTCCCTCCGTTGTTTCCTCGAGCGCTCTTGTTCGCAGAAGCCGCGAGACGTTCCCGCGCGATGTAAATTCAAAACCTTCATAAATTAAAACGCTCGTTCTTTTGCGCCTGCGGCAACTTCGCCCCGAACAAGCACGGTAATGGAATGGGGGGCGAGATGCAACGGGAAAACGATAAGTTTGCGTGAGGAAACGACGACGACGAGACCGCAGCTCCTTTTCTCCGAGCGGGCAAAAGCAGCCAGAATTTATTGTGAATAAATCCGTGTTACATCGATCTCTCGGACCTCCCTCCCCTCTTCCCCGCCCTCTGCCGAATGTTTTGTCCCGCTTTAAGTGAAATTTAAAGCGGACGTTTCTCCGTGATTTCGGTGGAGCCCTTAATTTCTCTTCGCCGAGAGGATTTCCTGTGCTTTTCAAGATCTCTTAATCACGCGCGACATCAAATCGTGATCGGCCGGATCCCGACCACTTGAATTAAGCTCGATCGGTGGGAATGCACTTTTGAACGATCTCCAGCTGACAATGAGAGTCACGTCAACGTCGCGAGGGATCTCGCGGCCGTAAAGAAACTGCGAAATGCAGCGCACCGCCACTGAATTCTTAATTAAGTCCCATCCACAGAGTGTCGCTTCTTATTTCAGCTCGAGATGGGAACGTGCTGGTTCGCGGTGTGGGTGCTGCTAGTCTGTCTCGTAGGCGACGCGCGGCCGCAGTACAGGGACAAAAATATAAGTGAGTAAAACTCCAAACTGCCGGCCGATTAGTCGTAATCAATTATTACGTAGTGTAGATCATGCATCATCATTAACACTCGAACGCCGAAGCTTGAATTAAGAGACTCGCGTGTTAAAAATTTCCCCTTTTTTTGCGTTACCAAGTAATATTTGTTATCATGTTGCACGGTATTCAGCTGTTAATCCTCTTTTTATTCCTTGTTATCAAAATTCCTAGAAGGAAAAATAACTCGGAGTTGTATTTAATAATTTCATTTCTTATATATTGCACATTCCCATTGGAGGATCATTAGTAAAAGAGGCTAATAGGGTGTAAGATGCTTTCCTTGTCTAATTAATGAGCGAACAAGATGAAGAGAAGAGGAAGGGGTAGGAGAACGAAAAGGAGGAAAAGCGATTGCATGGTCGATGCGTGCTCTCTTTCTTTTATTCTTTTATTCTCTTTTCATTTTTCTTACATCATTCCTTGCTATAGTATGCAATAAAGGAAACATCTTGCTCAGCATGTCTCTGTCCATTATTGTTGGTTTCAGACGCCTCATACATATCGAGAGAAAAATATTTGAAAATTTACTTGTGGCGTATAAAGTTTATTCGTAGAAATAAACTTTATTTCACAGAGAAAAAAATTCCTGAGAAAAGATACTTGGAAATTTATTTGTGAAATGTGAAGCTCATTTCATAGAAAGTTTATCTCATAGAAGTAAACTTTATATTCTCCAAATAAATTCTCGAATATCCTTTCTCTCAGTGCAAGAATGCGCAGTTTATTTCTATAAATTCGTGCAGAGCAACTAACATTAAATATTTTTGTCTTGCGAATGTAAACATTATTCAATTTTTTCACTCAGTTTTCAACATTCACATGAAAAATAACCAACATCGATCAGGCACGTTAAATGACGTAATATTCCATGTATTAATATTTCACGTAATATAACTATACGTAATTTGACTCTCAAATTCGTTGACGTAGAGTCCCCTGACACTTGATAACGATCTGATTATGCAACAACCGTGTACACATAACGCAAGTTGTCGGTAAATACAGTCACGGCGCGCGACGACATCATTTTCAAATAATCTCGGCGGAGCCGATAGTGAAATCGCACGTTTTTTTCCCGAACGCACGCTTATATCCATCAGACGTCACGGACTGGTGATTCGTCTTACTTGAACCTTAACGAGCCGTTTTAATCGTGAAAGCGAATCCTGATCCGCGATTGTCCGTGCTGCACAATGATAGACGATCCCCCGCGCTCCGAGAAATGACGTCACGGCGACGACTAAGTGCTCCGATAAATTACTTTCGCCCAGTCCCTGAACGCGTCCATCCGTTTCGCGCGACCGTCATCGCCGAGACGACCGATGACGGCCAAGCGTTTTGCGATAAATTAAACGGTTAATCACGATGGTAAGCTGCGTCGAGCGTGCGTGCGCAGCGCTAATTATTCAGCGGCGTTCGAAAATAATACGTCGTGTTAAACCGACACCGGACAAATCGGTGAATATTAAATCCGCGAAAGTCACGATTATACTTCACGTCGCGCTGCAATTACTTTTCACTTCGTTTCCGCATTACGGTTGCGATTCGCCGACTCGTCGACGTGTCGCAGCCATATGATTGAGTCGCGGTCGCGTAATCGTCGACGTCGCTGTTAAAACAGAGGAAAAAGCCGAAATGAGACGCACGTTGAAAGCTTATTAAGCGATTTGCACACATTTCTTTCCAATGAAGTTGCAAGGATTGTCACAATTGATAGACACTGCTAAAAGATTTACGTGGTAATTGGTCATGGTATGTTGCCGAAGTAGCAGTACATAATGTAAGGATTGATCCTTTATTATACTCTTATATGATAGGAATATATTGTAATAGAGATTCTCTCATTTTTCCTGAATTTTCTGTTGCAATTGTGACGTCAAATATCTCATATATTGTCTGTTCTGTCATAATCAACTGTGCAAACGCGTCAGTAATGTCTCCCAAATGTGACAAAAGTGCAAATGTGAAAAAAGTGTGCAAATTGTCTTGCAACCAAGCATATGCGTGTACAGTAGATAAAAATGCGAACGTCATGACAATATCGTTAGGATTCATGACGCTGATAGGATGATCGCTACAATGAGAGAAATTATTCAATAAATAATTAACAAACGAATATTTCCGATCAATTTTTACATTCGATCAGGATATCCAATTAAACATAATCGGATATTTCCGATCATAATGGAATTTCGTCAGATAAACCGATCAAAAAATTATAAACCGATATTTCTCATCGGATGTTTCCTGATCGGATACAAAAATCGGTATTTTGATCGAAGACCCGTTTGTTAATTTTTTTATCAGATAATTTCTCTCAGTGTATCCGACAACTGTTCCATCAGCTGCGAGTATTTGTTCATACACGCTGATTACACACGAGACGAATGCAAAATATTCAGCATAATTTGCCGTGAAAACAACAAGAAGTAAGTCGTTGTGAAATTGTTATCGTTGACGAAACTGAGGTAATGATTACGCAACCGCGGACTGATAAATAATCGTTGTGTCCGCGCCGTAATGAGAAACGAAAAACGACGAGTCTTATTAGTATATAATTATGATTTCCTCCTGTTATCGTAATGCACATTTCGACCGGGCTGTTGAGAACGCGGAAATGGAGAACGTTGGGAGTCATTATTGACATAAATTTTTACAATATTTTTCCCTCTCTTTCTCCGTCCACCTCTCCCAGCCTCTTTTCATTTTTTACCAGTTGCAAAATCCATTATGTACGACATCACGTCGCGTCGCCTGTACGTCGAAACAATTTTTACTAATTAACCACCTGCACGATAATTAATTGGAATAAGCCGCGCTCAATTAGCGGTTAGTTATTCCCGATAAAAATTTGCTTTCTCATAATTAATTACGTTTGTTCTCGTCTCTTTCCCTTTTAAATTCTGCAGGATGACGGGTTATTGTCTCCGACAGTCATTTGTTGATTACTTTTGTCCGCGATATTGTCTTTCTCCTTTTCCTTCCTCCCCCCTCTCTCTTTCATTGTCCTCTGCGAAAGATGATAAAGCAAGGTGAAGTATTTTGAGAAATCTCGTGTTGCGTCACGTGACGTCAGATCTCGTGCATTTCGCCGATGAGAAAAATTCGCCGCGCGGCGGCAACGACGTAAAATTAAATCTATATCTTTGGCTCGCCGTTATCCTCCGGGGGAGATCCTCTCAATTTGTCCGGGAACGGTTCCACGGGATTGAACGAAAGATGCAGAGTCTTGATGTTTTCTCCCGCCGGTGTGCACAGGAAAGCCGGTTTTCCGCGGGATTAAACCCTTAGAATCGACACAAAGTTAATTAGACCCGCGTGTCAAGCTTCGCCGATAAGGGCTACAATGTTCCCTTTCCTTTTCCTTCATACCCTCCCTACGGGTTTGAATTGGCGATCGAGATACGGCAAAAGATAATTTCTCGAGTTTGCGCGATGCGTCTTTTTACAACTTCGGACGTATATACTCCGCGAGCGCGGAGTATGAGGCGCAGCGATCTGAGGAAAGAAGTCTCTGAACTTTTACGACTCACTCCTGTTATTAATTGCTGCATCTCGCGTTATTGTGAGTTCTACAGAAGATTAACGGAGAATCCGACACTCTTCGACTCGACTGGACACGTGATTTTTAATCTATTATTATCTCAGACCTGTCTTGTGCGCACAGAAAAATATATACTGCACTTGAGTAAATATCATTTGTTTCAAATGTTCCATAAGTAGTGTATATGTCCATAAATCTATCATAAGCATCGAATTTATTCAAAATATATTCTGAACTTTGGTGAGTTCAACATTTCAATGAAGAATATTAAATTAAAACAAAAATTCGCGTGATTTGTTTACCATATAGAATCGAACTTATAGATAGAACCTTTTCTTCTGTAAAGTTTTATAATATTCTTATAAGGAGAAAATAAATTTTGCTTTCGAGTATATGACGAAGAAAAAAGCTTTTCTAGAATTTGTGATGAGTATATTATTTTTTTTTTTAAAGTAAAGTAAAGTGAATAATTGCTTTTCCTAGCGATATACTGAGAGAAAAAATATCTAAGAAATAAAAAAAATTTATTCTTTAGGTATAAATATATGGAATAAAATAAAATATATAACCAAATAAAATATTTATTATTTTTCAGACACTTTTTCCTCTCAGTGTGGAATGATATTTTTCTGTGTGTGGTCGTTAAGAGCCGACTTTTACATCGGCGATATCATTTACGATTTCGCGTCGTGCAATAGACGAAGAGAGGAAAATGAGCAAGAAAAAAGAAGGGGCACGGAGAGCCGTACATGCTAAATGTAAAAATTGAAAACACGGCAAAGTAGCCGTGCTGGAAACGAGGCGCGATCGATTCCAGCGCGTGTCCATTCCTCGTCTACGGAACCGAGGGGTTCATCTCGCCGTCGTCGTTGTTGGAGCTATTATAGGGGACCGGAATATCGTGTCTCGCGGGTAGTTTCCGCAGTTTCCACATAAAATTTTTGCAGCTCGAGCGACCGCGGAAACGGACACGCGCCCGCGTATACACACACACACATACACAGAGAGACGGAGAAACAGACAGACGCTCTGTCCGCTCGATAAACTCGAACGAACGCAACGAAATCGTGGGGCTTCGGTATTCGAGTGAGCCCCCGACGAATGCCCTCGTGAAATTGGGAGCAGATTGGGTGGTGAGCGCGCGGGGCTGCGATATATACGGCAGGTTTGGCGTCACTGATTCCGCCGAATAAGACGCAGAGGGTGGTTAAAAGATCGAATTAAGTGAGGATATCGCGCGCGCAAGAGAGACTCCGGAATGAATATCTTTCTCCCGCCGCGGAAGAATTCCCCGGAAAATCCCCGGTCTCGCTCCCTGAGACCTGTTACGTTCGAGAAAGTCGCCGGAGGGTAGTATTTTATTCATTCGTCGAATTATGGAGATCTCTTATAAAGCACTCGACTTGCCGCCCGTATTAACGATCAAAAGCGAAGCGTGTTCTTATTAACATTAGAATGTACGATTTATTTCATACTCTCGCGACTTTTATCGCGGGAATAAGGATTTTATACTTTTATCGTAAGTAAAAAGAGATTCCTTTCTCTCTATCTCTATCTCTAACACTTTCTGACACTTTCTTACTCTCTGTCTCTCTCTTCCTCTTTTTCTCTGTATTCTGATACTGAAAGCGCGAGAATATCTGGAATTAAACTCATGGAGAGAGTCATGCGAGAGTCTTTAAGTACATCTCCAACATATTTTAAAAGTATTTTTGTACGTATTTCGGTATTCAAATTCCCTTTTCCCGACATGCTCAAAGTGTATTATGGAAATAATTTCAACACTTTAAATGAAATATATATATATATATATATATATATATATATATATATATATATATATATATATATATATATATAT